>NC_056739.1:1256652385-1256854216 GCF_019279795.1 Protopterus annectens
TGTCACCACAGGTGAATCTTGGGAAGTTTGAGTAACATGTCTAGATATTTAGAAGCTGTTGTGCTTAAGAGAAAATGTATTTTCCATATGAAAATAGGCATGCACGTAGACACACATGCACACACAACTACAGGTATAACTCTGTCTGCATCTTAGATAACAAATATTTCTCCATTTTCAGCAATTTCAGTGCAGATAGGCATATTGACCTGGTTCCAGTAAAACATTTTTTTTTCACAGATTTTTGGTTGGGTGTGATTAGCTAGCTTTTTTCCCCAAACATTTATAATCAACTTTTCTAACAAAGTCACTCTGATTGTTATAGAATAAACTGTTGTTTTAGACTAGAAATAACTTTTCATCATAAATCTTAGTTTTTCACTCAGAAATCAAAGGCACAATCAGAAGGAATAGGGACAAAGACCTGAAATCAGGAACAATTTTAAAATATACATGATACCATTTTGAAGTTATAACACTGTTTAGTGGCTATAATTCTCCCCATTTTGTCAGAAATTTTGTTGGGGAGTGTAAACTGTAAAGCAAACATGGGGACATTTAAGATGTATGTACATCATAATTAATGCATTCACTTCCGATAAAAAGCTGTGTGGACCCAGTATTTATCTGAAATTTGTGTGTAGTCCTGCTAAAAGAAAATGCCTGTCATATAGGGGAGACCCAGCACAGTGTCATCATCAACAGCCACCCTCTTCCTATTTTTTTACAGGTGGCCAGAGTGTTGTGTCAACTGTTGCCACCTCCCTTGATTCAGAACCGTTGTCCTATCTTCTTTAACAGTTAAGCCTGACAGTCACAAATCCTTCCGTCTCTTGGATGGATGTCTTCATCTCCTCTTGTCTTCTTGCTGTATGTTACAAATCTATTTAACAAAATTGTCTTCTTTCCCATAAATGTCACTGATGCACCCTAGTCTGTTCTTGAATGTCCATGCAGCCGGGGCTACTTTGGCTTCTACTCTGATATCCTTATTTCTTCATCTGTCCCACAGTGTGCATCCTACTTATGAACTTCACCTCTGTCAGCTCAAGTTTCCCCCACCTTTTCTGACTTCACTACCCAGGTTTCTGTGTCAGAGACAAGCACTGATAACACCACTGTTTTATATGCCTGACTCTACAACTTCATTGGCATCCTTCTATCACATGGAAAGAATGATCATGGAGATGATCAATAGACATATAGTAAACCTCTAGACAATGGACCCAACCCAGTTTGGTTTTGTTAAGGGCAGATTATGCCTATTCAACCTGGTGGGCTTCTTTGAGATGGTCACCAAAGCAATGGATGAGGGCAAAATCATTCACACTGCCTACCTTGACTTGGCCAAGGCATTTAACACAATATCCCACTCGGGCATTGTTGACAATCTCAAGAGGTTAAGTACAAACCCATGAGTCACCCGGCAGATAGCCAACTGGCTCGCAGACAGGATAAAGGAAGTTAGAATTGGGGAGTCCACCTCTATAAAGAGGCCACTCATAAGTGGAGTCCCTCAGGAATCAGTCCTTGGACCTCTCTTTTTGGCATTTACTTCTCAGAAGTCAAGGCCAATGTCAGTGGTCTCTGGCTGACTAAATTTGTGGATGATTGCAAATTAGAAGCTGTCATTGAATCTCACACTGACACAAATGTTCTCCAGGAGGGGCAAACACAGGCAAACAACTGGTGTCAGAGCCATGGACTAAAATTAAATGCCAAGAAATGCATAATAGTATCCTCTGGGAAGCCATTCATCCCTGCTATCATATTGACAACAGACCCTTTACAGTTGACCCAGTAGTCAGGGACTTAGGGACACACACAGATAGTAATCTAGCCTTTGATCATCATGTGTCTACAGTGGTAAGGAAATACTTCTATGTTGCTCAATTTATAAACAGATGTATGACATCTAAGTCCAAGGAAGTCATTATTCCACTGTATTTGGGAGTCATCAGACCTATCATTGAGTACAATGCCTACTTTGGTATGTACCTAACCAGGCATATCCAACAACTGGAATGTCCACAGAGGATCCTCACTAAAAGAATGCAGGGCATAAGTAAAATGTCCTATGCAGACCAGCTCAAGGCCCTATCCCTGTATTCTGTCTCCTACAGGCTTTTGAGGGTAGATCTATGCCTGGCATACAGAGCATTGTCAGACCCCACTCTGATGGACTTCCTGCATATCCACAAAACAAACAGCACCAGAATTACCCATTCTAAAGATTTAAACCTTGCCTGTGATATAAATAGGGCCTGCTGGAGAGATAGGTATGCATCCCAGGGACTACCCTGTCTACGGAACAGGTTCCCCATCCATGTGAAGCAGAGTTCCTCCCTAACCCAATTCATGTGCAATTTGGACAACTGGATGGGAAACCAGAAATTCATCCCTGGTTTGGCATCTATGTCTCTAATGGACAGAGGTAACCTGTAAATTGTTCATCTCCCAGGTCCATGCTTACACTTATCAAGGATATCAGAACTTGTCAGAGATTTGGAATGCATGGCTAGGCTTAAAAAAGCCCTTGTGGTCATTAGCCTAGTAAACACCTATGGACCTATGTCACCCCTGACACTTTGGCGTCCTTCTGTTTCATGCTACCCCTGACACTTTGGCATCCTTCTGTAATATGCTATCCCTGATACTTTGTGCAGGTGGCTGCAGCACCTCTGATTCTAGATTTCACAACCTTGTTGAGACTTGTTTGGCTTCTTCTCATTTCCCAAATTTACTGTCATGACCAGTGTCTTTTCTTATTAAGTTTCATCACACATGCCTTCAGTTTTTCATTGCAGTCTCCTCCCATTTGCAGAAGTCCCCATTCAGAATCTGTTGTAGTCCCATATTGTCTGAATACAGCATAAAGCAGTTTTGTTGATTTATCCCCTTTAACCTGTTTGCTGATCTAGTCCATCACCAGACTGAGCAGGTGTGGGTTAAGTGCTGAACAGTAACACATCTCCATTCCCACTGGGAACCATTCTGTGAGTCAGAGGACTGAGTACACTTGTGTTATTAGGTTCTGTACATATCCTATAATAATTCTACCACTATCTCTGAGACATGAAAAATCTCAACACTACTCATATCAGCTTTCTTGGGACCTTGTCATCTAAGTCTAGGAAAGCCCAGTTGGTCTCTTTCTACACTTCCAGCTTTTCTACTACCTGTCTTGCTGCAATCAATGGCTCAGTTGGACTGCAGGTAAATTATGTGTATCTGAGCTGTTCATCTGTTACCAATTCTGTTATGTGCATATTCATTTATCAACACAACACAGACCAACAGAGTCTGTTAGTACAAATAACGTACACAGTTTGCGGTAGTTGTTTACTATGAGATCAACATACTGATAAACTAAGAATGTGCAGTAGTTGAAATACAACAGCTGGAATTAGAGACTATATGTACATATATACACCATTCAAAATATATGCATCATTCAAAATATTAATTATAAAGATGGAGAAATGACTATGTTTCAGAGAGAGAGAGAGGGATATGTTTATTTAAAAGCTGCAGTTACTACTTTATTTTATGACACACAGGGATTACTTCAGAAATGCAGGTATTTCTTTCAGATTTTGCAGTGCCAATGGTCTTTGAATAGTATCTGGTGAGATACTATTATCCTATGTCCATACTGTGATATATTTTTTTTACTATATTTATTGGTTCCAACATCAGTTGTCATGAAAAGAACAATATAATCACATATAAAGCTAGACAATGGGCAGCTGCGGTGCTGCCGTGATTAGCATTGCTGCCTCACAGCAAGAAGTTCTCTGGTTCGATCCTCGGCTGGGGTGCCTTTTGTGCAGTGTCTGCATGTCCTTCCTGTGGTTGCGTGACTTTCCTCTGGGTGCTCCGGTTTCCACCCACATCTCAAAGACATGCTGTAGGTGGATTGGACACTCTAAACTGGCCCTAGGCATGAGTGCGTGTGTGTGTGTGCCTTCTGTGGAAGGTTGGGCGCCGGGCTGGCAACTTGACACCGTAAAACTCCACTGCCAATCATGAGCAGACAGGTGGTGTCTGTGGTGACCCCTAACCGGGAAAAGCTGAAAGAAGTTAAAGCTAGACAACAACTAAAGAAAATTGCAACAAAGCAATGATACAACTTCATCCAAACAAGTAAATAAAAACAGTAACACTAGGAATTGTATGCATTATCTCCATACTCAGTCATCAGTAAATGATACCCTATTAAAGAACAAAGACTATGCTCACTTTAATTAGCTCAACATGAAGTATTTATAGGAGCATTTAAGCCTTAGGTTATCTCAGGAAAGAAAATATGACCTGCCATGGGTATAGAGGTATGTGAAGCTGCCTCTTTAAAGCATGCTGTGGTGTTTTGTTCATATACATTAATATTATTTTAGTTTGTTATTTAATGTGTTTGCTAACTTTGAAGAATTCTTTTTCTTGCTTTATCTTGATAATTAACTGTAATAAAGCAATAATAGCAGCTGGATATCAATATGCATAAAAGTGTTAAATATCTAAGTTAAGTTTGAAGCACCTATAGGAAAAAAACAGTTACATGCAATTAAACATAAAATCCATGTAACTGTTATATAAAACATCTCTATACATATTTAATTATATGTAATGAAGTCTACAGCTGAAGGCAAAATCTGAGGGCTTCCTCTTAAATAAATTTTGTTGGCTGAAGATCACTCTACTTCGATCATTTAATTAGAACATAAATTGCTTTTATGTAAAAAGTACCATATCCCTTAGTTTGAGAAGATGCCAGAGTCTTCCCCTTAAGAATCTGTACCTGACTAGCTGATCATTTTATAGGCACGCTTTCATCCTAAGTCTATTGGAGTAGGTAATTAATGAGCCCTAGAGTATGTGTAGCAGTAAGAACTGTTACCTGATATGCAGCAATGCATGCTGCTAATGTAGCATTTATAAAAGAAAAATACAGTCCAAAAGACATGTAAATCAAACATTCTGATACAATCTCTTTCCATGTAAAGCTATCATGGGTGTGCCTCATGACTTAATCCAAAAAGAAGACTTCAACCACCACAGCAATGAGCATCAAAAAACAGCGTATTAAGAACAAACTTAAAAATTTAGTCACTTTAAGTAGCTAAAACTACCCCTTTTCCCTCTCATTTTCTCAAATCATACACTGAAGAAAACCCACAAAACACTACAACCGACAGCAGCACAGACCTTTTATGCCAGCATTTATAGTTTAACACTTTTACGGGGTTCTGGAAAATGTGTAGTGAGACCATTGCACACTATGCAGAACCCTGGAAAAGTGTTAAAAACTACAAATGCTGATGACAGTTACTTCCAATGTGACGTCTAAGCAGCCATAGTTGTTTGTCTTTTCGGCTTTTCCCGGTTAGGGGTCACCACAGCAGAACTCCGGTCCGCTAATGATTGGCAGTAGATTTTTTATGGTGCCAAGTTGCCAGCCCGACGCTCAACCTTCAGCGAAGGCGCGCCCATTCATGCATGTCTTTCGGAGGCCACTCGACCACGGGGAGGACATGCAGACTTCACACAGAAGGCACTCAAGCCATGAATCAAACAGGAGAACCTCTTGCTGTGAGGCAACAACGCTACCGCTGTACCACCTAAGCAGCCATAGTAATCATTCCATTTATTTTCAGCACTCATGAAATTAAAAAAAAATATCTTAGGACTAGACAGCTTGTTTTCATCTGCCAGCTTACCAGACTAAAATGAAGGGAAGGCAATTAAGCAATGACATCAGCTGTATTGCAGATAGCTGATGCCAATGCTTATCTCCTCATAATGACATGCTGTAGTTTTGCTATCTGTGGCATGTTATTATGTGACAAGGAGGGAATGTAAACTGGCTGTTGTTGAAGCTATCTACATATCTGACTAAGTGCAATGTAATCAAAGACCATTTCATCAAAACCATTTGATCAAATTTAGTTTGGATGACTGTCACATTGAATGAAAAGCCAGTTGCTCACATGCATTCATGTAGTATTTGCATAAGTCATCGACTTTAAGGTGTGACCTAGGGTCTCAGCTGGGGTTATGTTTACGGATGAGTTTAGGGCTATTAAGTGTGGGGTATTGGGTAGAAGGCTTATTGTGCCCTGTGTGGAGGATATGGGAGTTATTTGCCTTCTTAAAAACTGTTTGCACTTAAGTGCACATCTGAGTTTTATGTCTTTTTACAGAACTGCTTTTATCCGATTCTGGTGTGTGTTTTGACTATATATACCCAACAATGTTACTTTCAGTGAAGTGAGTATTGATGACTTGATGTAAAACAACTCATTAGTGCACACTTGCCATTTCTGGGGTCAAACTGCGGTAATTTTACATTAGTTCAGGGAATTGTTTCATGAATAAGAGAAGGGTCAGAAAAACAAACTGAATGTTATATAATGGTCAGTGTTTATCGTTTTCCCAGGTACAGCAGAAAGTATAGGAGAAAATTCATGTTGGAAAACAATAACACATATTCTGTCCTTAGGCAAACTCATTTGGGTGCAGTGATGCATATACTATATGTATCAGTGAACCAAATACCCAGTTCCTCAGATCAACATTGGGCAGCACTGTGGAATAATGGTTAGTCTCAGGTTTGATTCTGATATCTGTATGCTGCCTTCATACATTTTTCAGATTGTACTTGTGCATTTGTGTTTTCCCTGTGCACTGCATTTTCCTGTCACCTCTCAAAGACGTATTACTTAAGCTGACTTGCTATTGTAAATAAAAAAAAAAAGTCCCTGGGTTTCTGCTGTGGGGATTTTCTTCCTGTAAATGAGTTTTGTGCTAAGTGAAACTGAAGCAGCTAATAAAATATAACATACATAAATAAATGAAGACATAGGCATGTTCTTTGAAATTCTGGGAGGCTGCATTACTAAATTACATGCCTCTTTCCAGCAGAGTCATTTATCTCAGAACTGCAGCATTTTGTTAACTTTAAGCACAACAAATTCACATTTTGAATAAACAGCTTCTCACTTCCTAGAATTAGAATTTTCCAAGCTCATATTGCACAGGGGAGTGAATGTTGGAGGAATGAAATTTGGAACTGTACAGAAGAACAATTCAATTTGATTTAGCAGATCATGCAGAACTTAAAGTAATAAACATCACTTCAGATTTCCAAATACTAGATAAATCAGACAAAACTTTATTGCAGGATACTAAGGCATAAGCATAATTTATTAATGTCTTTTTGGTATAAATTATAGAAGCTTGGTGGATCTTAGTAGAATTGAAACTTCTGGATAATCTCAAAGCTCATATATGGCACATCAGCTGAGTTATATATTGATTTACTTTCTATGAAATTCTTATGTGTGGACTTTGACAATAGCTTCTAAACAAAACATTTTCATCAGTGACAGCTCTTATTAGCCATCACATGCAAATACAAGCAATACAGGAAAGGCGTTGAGCTGTTAGTTGTGCATGTCACTGAAGTATCCCTTCTTAAACATTACAGCTGGCTTTATATCTCAATAAAATGATGTACTTCTTTCCACTAAGAAGTTGTAGAGAGATTTACAGTTTATAAACATCAGGTCCGTACTTCAGATCTTAGAATGGTTGTAAGCTCTGTACATTTGCTAGGCCTCATGAATGCAGAGATGCCTATGATCTCACTGTTCGTAGCCACTAAATCATTACTCAACCTTCTGACCAAACTGAACTGATTAGGCCTAGGCCGAGTCAAGTCAGGGGACCAAGTATACACGCTATGCTCACTGAGTGAGATTTAGGTAGCACTCTTGGTAGAGGGTGTATTATGTACTACCATTTGGTGAGTGTTCATAATCCCCCCTCCTGTATAACGTGAAACATCATCATGGACCTCTACTCATGTTTCCACAAACGCAATCGATTGCAGATGGCTGTTATTTCTGCTTTTTTGTTATATCAGCTGGTATGTACCTGACCCCTTCCATGAAGCTTCTAAGCAGACATCCCCCCAACCAAATGAGGAGGACAGACCTCCTCCCATGCAGTCCTTCATGCACCTGCCTTTTATCAAAATGCTGTTACTGAGACCTGAGTCGCATCCATCACTGAACTGAGGCTTTCTTCTGTGACATTACCAAAGCCTTGATTCCTAGGCTTTAAGGGCAATTTAGGCAACATGGTACAAGCCTAGACAATGCCCAGCAGATTGGATAGGTTTGTGGACAGACAGGAGTTTTTGTTCATTGGATTGGAATGACCATCTGGGAACATGGTTGTGTAGAATGTTATATTGTGCTGGACAAGCAAATGGCTGTTGAATAATGTTATACGTGATCAATGGGGTACTTCTAACCAAGTTAGGCTTTTAAATGCTATACAGTGATGGCCTCTGATAGGGGTATTTGCTGCAACTTTAGCAAGGTTATTACAGCATTGTTCAAGTTTTTGCGATGTCAGAAGGTCAGTAGGATGGGAGTATCATAAAGTAGGGAGGGGAGGAGATAAGTTGTAGCATGATTAATTTAAGTTGCGTTACTGAGAAAGGTTTTGGATCTGTAAAGGATCTTTAATTTTTGATGAGTTTTTCTTATGCAATTTTGTATCTGCAGGTCAAATTTAAGATTATCATCCACTATCATTCCTAAGAATTTGCTATGTGAAGTGACTTCATTGGTTGTATTGTTAAGAGAGGATTTGGGGAAAAATACTTTTTTTGTTAAGCATGTATTTTGAGTTACAAAGCCATGTTTCCATGGCTGTTAGATGTTCCAGGTTGTCAGATATGCATATGAGTAAGGAGTCATCTGCTTATTGTATTAGGGAGGTCTATTGTAAGGATGTTTAGAGGGTGTTAGAATGTTAAAGAAGAGGGGACCGAGGATAGATCCTTGTGGCACACAGGTGGTGACTGGAAGGTATGGAGAGAGGGTGAAAGCCATTTTACTGATTGATACCTATTGGACAGGTAGCTTTTGAACCATAGAAGGTTGGAGTGCTATAGACTTAGTGAGGACATTTGAAATAGAAGTTTGCTGTGACAAAGTGTGTTGAAGGCTTTAGATAAGTCTAAAAATAAAGAGGAAACACATTTGCTGGTTATTGACAGTGTCTATAAAGGTTAGATGTACAGTTTTGGTACTATGGAAGTGACAGAAGCTGCGTTGTGTGGAAGATAGGAGTTCTTCCTTCAGGAGATAGTTTAGCAATAATTTTGGAATACATGTTCAAGTATTTTTGGAAAGGGGATAATATTGCTTCTCCTTTGTGTAGAGGGATAATGTCTGACTTTTTCAGAAAGCAGGAATGTGGGATTCCTGGATAGAATTATTTATAAGGATTGAGACATGACAGGCAATGTTGTTGGCTACTATTTTAAAATAGTTGCTTGGAAGGTCATCAGCTGAAGTAGAGCAGGGTTTGAGTTTTTTTAAGAGTAGTTTTATATAGGATGTGGACACATGTCTGAAGGAGAAAGTGGATGTTATGATATGTGGCTGTTGCACAGGGATGGGATTAGATATTGGGGAATCCAAAGTTAGGAATGCTATACTATTTATGAAATAAGAGTTGAATTCTATTGCAGTTTCGAGTTGTGAGTTATTGGGAGAGGGGTTAGAGTTAAATTTTTGACTGGGATGTACGATTTCTAATCACATATTTAGAAGAATAATAGTTATTATAAAGGATTGAGACAGAGATGGTACTTAATTAAACATAATGAACTGCAGATCTGGAGACTGCCTATAAGAAATGTTCTGCTGACTTGATATATTCTTATCCATCTACGATAAAAAAGCCACTGTATTATGTTGACATCAAATCTCCATTTGGTCTGGAATATAAATCTCTAAATCAGCTGTACCACATGAAAAATACAGAACCCATGGTAAAAAAGAGGCCTTCATTTACAGTATTACAAATGAGGAGAAAAAACAGCAAATAATCCAATACAAGAGAATGTGTGCTTTAGAGCTTGTTAAGATACATAGCACATATGCTGTATTAGTTAATGGCAGAACACAGTGGTACTAATAATGACTGTGGTTCGTGTGTGTAACTATGAAATAATGAAATTCTGGCATGATGACTGATCACCATGTGTATCAGTTGTGGATACATTTTTATATTGTGAGTTAGGAATCTACAGATGTTGAGCCCTGTAGTCATAGTACGCAGTTGTTAAACATGGTAATCGTAGAGAACTGCTCTTCTAGCAGCCATGTAGGTAACCTGTCTTACACTATGGCCCCTGCGGTTCCTCTGGCCCACTGGAACAAGGCAAGCTAATACTCTGTGCACTGTTTACAACCCCCAGCTTCATAGGCTATGCAACTGTACGGTACCTGATGTGCATCTAATGGGAAAACAGTGCAGTAGTTTAGTGCAGAGAGCTCTTTCATTTAGCTGCAGGTGGCTTTCTGTGGTCAGTGAGGCACTGTGGAATTTGAAAAAGAAAACCTGCTCATTCAGGATAACTACAATAAAAACAACAAAATGCTTCTGAACTTTTTTCCATTAGCAGTCGTCGTCATGAATAAATGACTTTTTCTAGTACTGCAAGAGGATATTCAGTGAGCTTTGCACACCACTATCTTTGTGTGCAATATTTCATACTAAACACCAACTCCTCACACCTGATTGCTGGGTTTAGCTGTGGACTGATACTGTTGTTTGGGAATGGTGTGTTTGTATGTTGACTCACTTGATGTTTTTATGACTCATGGTTTTATTTACCCCCTGATTGCTAATGGTGTTAGTGGTTACAGCTGCTGTTAATCCCATTACTGTTAGACCTGACTGAATACTGCACTTTGTGCAGAATGAAAGCCAGGCACTAAAAGGAATAAATCAGAGGATAACAGCTTTTACTGCAAACAAATTAAAATCTAGGTTAATTAAGTTTAGCATAAATTATTTTACTGCAATGTTTAATTAAACAGAGTTCTGTTGTTAACAGGTGCTACTCTGAATGTACTGTTTAAAGTGAAATTGCATGTTCCTACTCAATAATTTAAAAGCACACAGCATTCCTTTACAGTTTTGTTTATTAAATAGAAGCATATGATACAGAGCATTATAGGATTATACTAGTAGTAACACCATGGTGCATATACTCAGCAATAACTTCTAGTGAGTATTCCTACAACAAACTCCTGGTAAGAACTGTGAGCATGGACTGTGAGGGTTAATAGGGGGCATATAACATTTACTGGCGAACCTTAGCAATAATAATAATAATAAAAAATAAAACTGGTATTCAGGGTTTGTGTTGTTGTTGTGTTTAGTGAAGAATTACTTCTCACTCTTGTGGCTAAAATTTGCAATATCTGTCGTTACCAGAATAAGTACAGCCCTCATGTCCATCTGTTCTTACACACTGCCAGTTACCTTTATTTCCATTTAGTTCTGGGGCATATTGTCTCTCTAGTATTTTGATCTGTAAATATTTCATGAATGTCCCACTCCCATCCAAATTCTTTTCATCTCATACTGAAAAAGCACTTTGCTATGTGCCACAGCTGTTCTTTGCTTACTGTGATCTCAATAAATAAAATAAATAAATGTGTACATACACAGAATGCATTTGTCAGATATTGATTACTTTTCCATGGACTTCTCTGTAAAATGATATGTATGTTTTAGCTTAGCTCTGCCTCACCTTCCGTTTAGTTTATATTGAGGTTTTATTCAGTCAACGTGTTATTTTTTCTTAGACTGACCAGCTGTTAAAGAAAACATATAAAGTTTATCTCCTGCATTGCTTGATTTTTTTCCTGATCAGGCACTTTCATAAATATCTTTTTTACTACAATATATATATTTACTACATTGATTTGTTATTTGTGATAAATATGTTTTGCGGGTTTGTGTGTACGTATATGTAGGGGGGGGTGAAAACCAAAAATGACATTATTATAGTTATGAATCGTTTGAGATAGTAATGCTTTATGTGAAGAATGGCAAGGAAAAATTAAGAAATAATGAATATCTGGAAACACATCTAAATTAATCTTTAACTGTGTTAACGCATATATGGAAAAAACGTACATAATGATCTTTGAACGGTAAAAGAAAAACAGTTGCTGATCATTGCATTGCTGATTTTAAATATATTCAGCACAACATTACAACACAGAACCAACTTTTAGGAGCAGCTGTTTCAAAGGAAAGAAATCTGATTTGGATCACATTTAGGGCATAGCTATGGTGTAGTTTTACATACACAAGGAACACAAATGAAGGCAATAACTACCTGAACACTTGCAGTATTGATGTTGCTTAACACAAACTTGTTAACCTATCATATTACCTAAAATTACTCCACTCACTGCATACCGTAAATGGTATTCCAGTACTATCAGTGCAAATAATGTTTCTGAATTAATTTCACTCCAATTCTAAAATACTTTGTGCACAAGTTTAGAATATGCATTAAAAATAAAGCAAACATAGGCTTAGGTGATACTTTGCTTGATGAATTGGAAGAAATGATCATCTTAATGGTTTGCAGACTTTTATTTCATGCAGATTCAGTAATGTTGTGAGACAGTATGTATGTACATTTTCTAAAAGTAAGATTTATAACAGTGTTGTCCTAACTCCCAAATCAGTCTTCTTTCAGAGAGATCATTATGCAGTAACGCTATATACAAATAAATAGACAGCAAGCCATTTTAGTTACACTAATCATCACAATAGCTGTTGCATTTTTACCTAGTGACATCAGCAAACCAGTTTAAGAAATGACCTTGTGTCATTGGTGGCTCTTCACAGGAGAAAGACTTGGGCTTCTTGTAGTGAAAGGGGCAGTGCCTGACTGAGTCTGCAAGACACCTTTCCTTATAGCTGATCACGGCAATGTGTATTTCTGTGTGTCTGTGAGAAAGATAGACAAAGACAGACAGGCACAACAATGCATGTCCTAATGCTTAACAGAATAAATTTTCTTCCATGTTCATGAAGGGTGCCATTATACAGGACAATGCTATCCTATGAATATTCTGTAGCAAGACTTACTGTACACTGGAAGAGCTGGTGGGGTGGGCTTCACTGGTGAGAGAAACCAGGACTTGTCTGATGATGGATTATAAATAGAAAAAGAACAAACAGCAGTTACTTCATTCAAAATGAAGTAAGATACAACCAAAACTTCAAATAGATAGTTGAACTCCTAGCATAAATGTACAAAACATATAAAACAGCGTTCACTATCTGTACTAATTCTGAAATTGTACTATAGAAGACATATGTACAAATTCATTTTAACAAATAAGCAGCTTCTGCTATTACTGCAAACTGCTACATTTTCAGAGTTAGTGTATAAAGTCAGAGCCAAATCAGGGTAAAATGAGACCATAGGCAATGTAATGGCTCAGTGTTAACTATACCAGTGAACCTTTCAGCTGTGTCTGATTTTGCTTCATATGCTTTCCTAGTCCTTCATAAAATGTTTTTTTTTTCCTGATAAATCACTGAAGATTACAGTCAGTTAGTAATGTCAGACATTAGAGTCTCATACTCTTTTATTTGTTCAGAAAATGTTTTACATGAATTAGAATACTATTTAATACTTATTCCTGATTTTGGGCCTCCATCTCTACATTATTTTTGGTTTTGTCCATGATTCTTGAGCAAATAAGTTGAGAGACGGGTATACCAAACATATAATGCCCTCCATAATTATGTGTTTGAAATTACTACTAGTGACATGCTTACCAAAACCAAGCCACAAACTGCCACTGTACATGGATATTGGCCCACTCCCCCACTGACTATAAGGTCTTGTTAGCACCCCCCCCACCCCCTGAATGGTCGAGACAGATTCACCCATCACAGGAAATTTACCCTGAGGATCACGTCAGTCACCCTGCTAGACAGGGGTCCAAGGAAGTAAATATTGTGGGAAGAAATAGCCAGGGAATTGTTATGGCTAGGCTTGTATAGGCCCTAGAGCAGATAGCCTAGTAGCAACCTATGAACCCATGAACCTACATCATTCCTTGCTGCCTCCTCCTTCAGCACCTGGTCCAGTAATGAAATCTGGACCATCTGTGTCACAGTCCAGGGTTTTATCCCTCTATGCCATGAAGTCAACTAGGCATTTATAACAATATTAACATGTGTTCAGTAGCTTTTGTTCTGTGCAGTTGTTTAAAGTGAGTTACAAAAAGGCAACATTTTGCTCTCACCTAGCTGGTTAAAGTAGAGTTTATTGCAGAACTGTCATTTTAGAACTTCCTGGGGTAGTAAGACTATTTGTACCAGGTTAGTTCTAACTGGGGCTGTACACTTTTGGCTTGGGAAGTTTAAAGTTGGTTATAAAAAAGACAAGATTTTGTACTCACCTATCAGGCTAAGGTAAACATATTGCAGAAATCTCAGGTTAGAACTTGCTGGGGTGGTAAGACACTTTCTCGCAAGATAGATCTCAATAGGACTGTAAGCGTATTAATCTCAGATTAGACTTTTCTTGGGTAAGTAAACCCATTTTGTCTCAGGTCAAAAAATTTTCTGTCAATAAGCTAATTTATCCTAGAATTGTTTGACAAAATGCACTATTGCCTCAGTTCTGTAATCCTTGCCGAATCCTCTATTTCTCCCCTTGTGTCTAACACTCCTGTTGTTCCAGTGTTGGTCATTGCATACTCCTTCCTTATCTGTTTCAGGTTCCTGTTCTCAGCCTCTTTTGGGTACACTTAGTCTTTATCTGTCTTTAACTGCTGCACTGAATAGATACTATTGATCTGGATTCCCTGTAGACATACGCCTAGTTCTTTTTCCTTACTGGGTTACTTTTCTGCTCTATGAGCTCTGTGGTACCTCTCACATTTGATCTGGTTGAACAAAAAATGAGGACCAGTAGAATGACGTTGTGACGATAGGAGGTACTGCCAGCCATGCCAGGGAGAAGTAGGGCAGCGGTTGTAAGACTTGTGCCAGCACAGCTAGCTGGAATTTTGTAATTTTGCAAATAATTATATGTCATTAGTATATCAAACTGATCTGTACAAATACTTGTGCTGAAAATGTATTTGTGAGTTCTGCTTGTGTTAATTGTGTTAAAATGTATCAACAGTGCACCCTGCTAAAATGAAGAGAAATATACATGTATTATGGCAACTGAATTAAATGTTTTAATAGAGGACACTGGCACAGCAATAGTTAACCAGCTGGCTTATTATAAGAAAAATAAATGAAATGTAAATGAGCTTTTAAATCATTGAACATCACCAACCAGTGCTGAGTAAGCCCAGAGACGGTAGGACTGGGAGCAGCCATTATCTATTAGCTTTTGTAAAGAAGGGAGGAAGTGTTGTAAATGTTTCTGGCTCCTAGGCATTACCATAAAAGCAGTCTGCTAAAGTCCTGTCTCAAACTTCAAAAGGAGATATTGTGGAAACCTAGAGTCAGGTGACCAGATGAAGTCATTCTGCATGTCATTTTGCATATTATATTTTACGGGGAGTAAAGTCCTGTCTCAAACTTCAAAAGGAGATATTGGGGAAACCTAGACTCAGGTGACCAGATGAAGTCATTCTGCAAGTCATCTTGCATATTATATTTTATGGGGAGTAATCTTAGAATATATTCTGTTTGGGAAGCCTGACTAGAAAGACTGCTCATGTATTTCATCTTGTCCTGCCAAAGTAATTATTAGGGAACAGTATAATTCTCTTAGATTCAGTCAGGAATATAGTGAAGCTTAGTTTAGATATTGTTTTTCTTTATTTGCCTGAGTATGTCCTTCAATGTTCTTTTCAATATTTCCTGTGATCTGAACTTTGTGGTTTACTGTGATTGCTGGCCCAGTGTGGGGACGTCACATATTGGTGCCCATCACATAATGGCAGCAGTGGTGGGCATCACAGTTCTTTATATAAAATTAGGATCATCTGGCTACATCCTTGAGGTGCAGATGGATATATAGCCTTGACTGCACTCCAAATGGCCTAAGTTTAAATAGTGGCTTGGGTGCTGGAAGGAATGGAGTGGGAGGGTAAGACTGAGCAGTCAATTCCAGATTGACACTCCTAGTAGAAGGGAGGTGGTGCACTGCTGACCCCACCAGATGTTTTGAGAGATTACAAGTAGCATATAGGTGGACATGCACCGCAGGGTAGCCAGAAGGCATGCACATGTCTTGGTGAACACTCTTGGGAACCTCTGAGGACAGTAACATATGTAGAAACCACAAGCCACTATAAGGAAGGGTTAGGTACTTAGGAGAAGAGGCCTGCATGAATAGGAGATGTCTTACTCATTATGATCTGACTTTTGCCCTGGTAATGGAGTCATTAGTGTCTCAATAAAAGAAGAGAATGAATGGACTATAAGGCTTTCACCCTGGCCTCGGACTGAAAGGGTATGGATTTTGGTCCTTGTAGGTGAAATAAATTGGTTGAATGGTTCATGAAGGGGTACCTGATGATGGTCATGCTTAGGGATGAAAAACGAATCAGAATCAACTAACTAAAACTGAGTGTCCTACAAATTCCAAAAAATTATTGAAAATTAACAGTAACAATATAAAATGAAAATACTAGGGAAATTAATGCTAAGAGCAACCTGTGGTCAAGAAATAAAGCAGTGCCAGCAAAATCATAAAACATGTGAAAAAATAAGTGCCAAGTAAAACATATGGCACAAACGTTCAATAATAGCTCCCCAAAAAGTCCATAAAATGCAGGTCTAATATGACTGCGGCCAGCTCTAACAGTGAAGTCCTGAATGAATATGACCGGGTAACTGAATCATCCACAAATAAAACTATAGATTAAAACTTAGTAAGTCTATGTTTAGGACATTAGAAATACCACATGAAGTAAATTGTATCAAGTGAATTGAACCAAAGACTTATAATGGGCAATGGAAGTGGTCAGTGTTGAACATACAGAGATGAGCAATATAAAGATTAAAAGGGTCCAAAAACAGATAGGCTATTGAGTGTACCCCAACAAGATGCAAATCTCACTAGAGGCAAATATGAAGGCAGAATGCAGATGGCATTAAAGCAAGCTCAGGTATATGGCACCTGTCTATCTGACAAGTAAAACAGTTGGAATTTAGGTCCCAAAATTCAAGTGCAAATAGACATTGTGCAATTAAACATGGTGCAATTAATTCAAACCCATTAAAGATATAATTAACTTGTAATTTGGGCTATTGGATACAGTCCTCAAATGGTTTGTCTCTTACTTCACTAGATATACTTGTATGTTGACCAGTCTAAATGTTTCAGGTTCCCACTCTGTTAGAATGTGGCGTACTCCAGGGTTCAGTTTTGATGCCCCTGTTCTACACTATGTACATGTTGTCACTTAGGGAGGCAATGATAAGGAAAAGCATCTTTTATCTGTCTTATATTTATGCTATTCAGTCAAACTTCTCCTTCTCTTCTGAAAGTGTACCAGATTTCTCACCCTTGGAGGACTGCCTGTATTTGATCTTTGAATGGATGACCATAACTTATTTGAAATTAAACCCAGCTAAGACTGAAGCCATTCTTGTTCATGCCACTGTCTGTCCACCTCAACTTCCTCTGCTTTTCCCACTGATTACATACAGAGTGAATCAGTTATTTTTTTTTCTCTCACATGCTTTACCTTGGCTTTGTCCTCAACATTCAAGGACCAGGTGGCATCTGCTATCAAGACTTTTTATTTCCATGTGAGGAGCACAGACAGGATCAAATGCTATGTACCAACTTCATACCTGGCGATAATGATTCCTACATTGTCCTGTGTGGATTAATGCAATGCCCTCTAGCTGAAGCTTTTAGATGTTGATTTGGTTTAGCAACAGTGATTACAAAGTTCCACAATGAAGTTTATGAGTGGCAGTCCTACAGCATGTCACATCATTCATGTACCACATAATTTGTGCTGACTGCCAGTTGTGTTTTTTAAGATTCTTACTTTCACCTTCCATGCCCTTTGCAGTTTGGGCCCTGTTTGGTTCAGAGAGTTGCTGCATCCTTATGTCACTGTCCAGTATTTCAGATCAACAGCTAATGGGCTGCTGGCTGTTCAAAATACCTTGAGATCTCTGGTAGGGTATAATTTAGTTGCCTTGCTTAAATTTTATTTATGTGTTAACCTGTTAAGCCCACTAGACACAACTGTTTGTTTACAAAGGTAAATGAAGGCTGAAAAATCAAACCCTTGGCTATAGGAAGCAGCTTGTTAACAGTTCCTTGACTTAATCCCCAAGACCTTGCTGAAGTCTTCTGGAGTCACTACCTTCCCAGATCACAGTATGCAAGACTGAATCTTCCTCCTTTAGGAGGCCCATATGCTTCCATTTGTTTAAGAAAATCTACTGTGATTGTGGAGTGGTCATCACTCTTTCCATCCAGTGTTTAACTTTTTAAGCAGATATTAAAGTTTTAATTTTGTTGCTGTGCTAATTGGTTGCATGAACAGTACAATGTTACCTCACTGTTGACTCAGTTTTTGTACAATGCTCAAACTTTGGCATTTTAATAGACTTAAAATAAAAGAAAAACATCAGATATCACATTGTACAATGTTCACATGCACTCATGACAGAATGGAACCAGCAAGTTCCTTAGTGCTTGTAATACCAGAGAAGGAAACAGATTTATTCTTAAGAAACTCGCTCCAATTCCAATTCAGTGCCATTTAATATTAATCTCTTTCCTAGCTCATGCTAATTAATTTTCAGTGTCACAAGAGAACCAGCTCCTCAGAAGCTGACAAATGAACTATGTGGCTGCAAACTGTAACAAGTTCAGCCTAAAAGAAAAGAGTGTGACCTAGCAATTAAAATTAAGACTGAAGTAGAACACCACAAAAAATCTGCATCAGAATCACTTACAGTTTCTTATGCTTTCATCCAGTTTATTTTGTTCATTTTCTTCCTTTTCCACATACTATTTTTATTAATCTTGCAATCATTTACCACATCCAATCTAGAACATCAGTTGTAGTAGCCCTTCTTGCTAGTACATAAAAGCCATGAGACTTGTCACATATTCTACAGAAAGCAGGAGTTGGAAAGATGTGGTGCAACATGACTAACATTGTGGCTACCTGTCAGCTCTTTTGGTATGATTTCATATTACATTGTAGTACCACCAGACCAGTGTTTTCCTTGTGTCTGCATCATTCTTGTGGCATACAAGATGTGACAATTTTGCAGATTACCGTTTTCCAGGGTTGATGTTGTTTATTCTTGATTGGGTACCTGACACTGACGTGGTTATTCTACATGCACAACTGAGCTGGACTTTCAGGAAGTATTAAAAAAGACTATCTCATCTTGGTTGGGTGCATAAATATTTCCAGTTACCTAATACTCACATTTTGATATTCCCTGCCACATCAACCATCTGCCTGCAGAGCTTATCCTCATCCACAACCCCTTTTCCCATTTTTTCACATGTAGTTGGGGAGTTGCTTCAACGGTGACAACATAGAGCCAAGCTTCATGCTGCTGGGTGGTTAATACCCTGCTGTGGCTGTTTTTCCATAGCAACACTAAACCTAAAGATGTATAAAATATGATCACAACATCCTTTTTCCTTCTTCTGGATTATAATCTCAAAAACAATAGAATAGTCCTTTGCCTTTAATTTATGGAGTTCTTGAATCATAAGTTTAGTTTCTTGGAGATACACTACCTGTGCTTCCTCCTTCCAAATCTTAGGAGAATATGTGAATGATGAGTCAGGGTGAGAACCCCCCCCCCCCTTCCATGATAACAGCTTAATATGCTCCTTGGCTCTTGCAAAAGGTTGCCTAATTGGCTGAGCAGTAATCAAATAATGAAGATCTAGATGAGCAAACACCCTCCCCTCCAAGAACAAGAGAATGTAGTGAATCTCATGGGTGTACTCTACCTATGTCTGACTAGACTACAGTGGTATTGATTGATCAGAAATAGACAGTATCTCCTAGATTCTCTAAGCACCCCCCCAAGCCTTGCAAGTAAAAAGAAACACTCCCCTCTCTAAACTATCCAGTCCTCATCCCTACTGTGATAAGATGAGCCCAGCTTAGTCTCCATACCCTAGGAACTCTAAAGTAACATACAGACCTAAGATTAGCAGAAAAGCATAGAATAATAAATAAAGCATAAACACCTGAAAACACTGTATATATATAAAATGCATAGATATATGTGTGATACCACAAAAGAAAAGTTGAAATCTTTAAAACTGTAAAAAAAAATACAGTGCTGTTACCTGCAAGTGCACACCATTGCTTCAGACAATCCATATGTAGTCTTGAATCAATTGCCATGCAATGGCCAAATGATGTGAAATAAATCAATAAGGCTGGAGATAAAAACAATAACACATTAAGAGCCAAGAAGTCTCCCATGGTGCAAAATACTGTATGATCTTTAAAAAGATAGATTAGGTTCCCGCCACCATTATACAACAGAAGTAAAAAATTAAAAGAAAAAAATGTGGCTAGAAAACAAAAATCAGCATTACATCAGTTCAGTCACAATGCGATGGCCAAAGCACTCGCTTGAATTAACTCTTAATCAAGCACTTGCAACAATTGCAATAAAGAAAACAGGAAAACTAGTGAGTATTGACTGGAAAAATATGAGAAAATCAAATGAGTAAGGTACACAGAGATCATATTTACAGAAGCTCTATCTAAACAGTTAATAATCAGCAACGTTAACAGTTTGCAGTGAGAGTTATAAAGCAGAGGCCTTTGCACATCTTCAGATAGTTATAGCGAGCATACTTCAATGTAGAAATACCACTGCCAAATGCAGTTGCCTTACATAATGTTGCAATGAAATTCTGCAGAAAGCAAACAATAGCAGTTTTTAATGTGTTTATGCATAAATGTCAAAGAAAAAGAGAAAAATGCTCAAAAACAAATCAACCTTCACTGGCACTGTTGTCTGCTTTAGAAAGTCCCAGGGTTGACTAACGGTGCTCATCTGAAGAGTCAGAAGACTCTGAAAAAATGTCCAACCAAGTCCTTTTACTTTTAGTGCTGGTCTTCTGTGGGGAGGTATCAAACTCTAATGATTTACATCGACTTCATGAGCCTTGACACAATCATTTACGGATGTCCGTAACACCATTTGATCTTCCCAATGGGAGAGACACTGAGTTTGTTAAAGCTGACTTATTCCCTGGTGCTCATGCTAACATCATTTGCTCTTCCAATTGGGACAGACACTGAGTTCTTTAAAGCTGACATTCTCCAGTGGTCACTATAACATCATTTGATCTTCTCACTGGGAGAGACACTGATTTTGCTAAAGTTGACTCATTCCTGGGCAGTCACTCTAACACCATTTGATCTTTCCACTAGGAGAGACACGGATTTTGCTAACGCTGACTCATTCCTTGGTGGTCATTTATTTGTTGTGGCAGAATGTGAAGGAGAAGAATTCCCCCTTTGTTTAATAACATCTTTGCTGTCCTTGCCTTCCTCAGAAGTACCAGCCATGTAATCACTTGAGGGCTTTTTGTGCTGAGGGCTAGGATATGTTTGAAGAGGCAAGGGTCATTGATGCTTATCACGTGCCATCTCCTATTCCATTTCCATTTCTGACCACCTATCCTCCTCATAGCTGTCTATTCTAGCTTCAGACTGGGCTTGCAGACTCTCAACATACTGTGCTACTTCCTTTTCTGAATGAAATGTCCTTTCATTATGCTTCTTAACTACCAACACTACAAGATAGTATAGAACCACTTTGTACCCAAAATTCAACAATGGTAACATGTATGGATGTCATTACTGATCTCCTCAACTTGTAGAGTCTTGGGGAATAGTCTACCACAAACCACAGCATTACAGATTTCTAGCGCACTCCCCCCAGTTTCTCTGCTAAATTGAATCAGTCAGTTATTGGCCTTAGCGAATTGTGGGGCAATAAGCACGTCTAGGTGAGATGGAAATGGCATTTCTTCCCAGCCTCCTGTTTACCTGGTGTACTCTTTCAACATTCAGATTTAAGTCCTTCTGGGGTCTTATAAATTTATGCAGGAGAAAGTTAAAAAATTCCCGCAAGTCACCATCCATAATTTTCTCGGCAACATCTCAGACTTTGACTTTAGTGCAGTGCGATTGGTTCACCGGATCATCTGCCTTGGCCACTTAAGTGATAACCTCACTATGTAAAGACTTCACTCCCTGGTGCAGCCACCAAGTGATCTGCTGCAAGTCACTTAGTTCTTTTTTTAAATGCTCTACCTCTCCTTTGACACCCTCCAGTTTCAATTGCTGGTGCTCTGTTACATCATAAAAGGTGGTCATTTCTGATGTCAGCAGAGACAGTGTCTAAAACATAGAGTGTTTATTGCCTGTCAAGGCTGATCACAATTATTCCAATACTTCACTAGGATCCACTACTGAGTTTCTAGACTGTACAATGGTACATATCAAAACTAGAAGAAATTAAGCCACAAAACATAACTATTGCAGCTCAGGGCGAGGGGAACAGAAAAATTATGCATCAGTCTTGATCAGCTAGACATACACCTTCCACCTGGCCAATGCATTTGAGACAATACCCCACTCTGACATTGTAGAAAATCTCACTAAACTAGGTATAAACCCCCAATGTCACCTGCTGCATAGACAGTTGGCTTATAGACAGAACCCATAAACTTGGACTAGGGGAATCTTCCTCCACAAAAAGACCAGTTACAAGTGGGGTGCCTCAGGACTCAGTGCTGGGGCCACTCCTGTTTGCCATCTATTTCTCTGAGGTCAAGTCTAATGTCAAGGGTCTCTGGCTGACCAAGTTTGCCGATAATTTCCAATTGGGTGCAGCCATTGAATCCCTCCAAGACACAAATATCCTCCAAGAACGTGTGGCACAGTGTCATGGTCTAAAACCCAGTGCCAAAAAGTGCGTGGTAGTATCTTTTGGTCAGATCCAGAAAACAATTGCATTAACTGTAACCCCTAAGAGTAGACTCAGTAGTCAGGGATTTAGGACCACATGCAAATAGCAATTTGACATTTGACCACTGTAATCAGGAAATCATTCGGTTGCACAACTTATAAGCAGGGGTATGGCATCCAAATATGTCATCATTCCTTTGTACTCTGCTCTCATAAGACCAATCATTGAGGAAAATGCCCTTTGGTGTATACCTGGCCAGGCACATGCAACAACTGGAGTATCTACAGAGATTCCTCACTACAAGATTAAATGGTGTGGGACGCAAGTCCTAGCCAGACCACCTCAAAGCATTGTCCTTATATCTGGGCTCCTACAGGCTGTTTAGAAGAAACTCCAAAAAAGAAAGAGAGTATACCACAGCTGGAGTGCTGTAAAAAACTGTAATTCACCATAAAACAATAATAATCTTCTTCTTCTTCTTTCGGCTGCTCCCGTAATAATAAAAACAATAAAACACGGTAAGCGCTTTCACATTCTATTATACAACTGCTTCTTCAGAACCACACACAGCCTAAGCTCATTTATAGTAATAAAAGCCCAATCAGCAAGCAGCATTAATTAAGGCATTTCATTCACTCAGACGGATTAAAACAAACATTGAAACTTTTAATGTGTAAGGTGTTGTGCTTTCAAAACTGGTTTCAAAGAAACCCTGTCATTAAGCCCGGGGGACTTGTCACTATTCAAACGTATAATCCACTCTTGTTATTTCAACTCAGTAAAACTTTTAAAATCTCCCCCTCTTGAAGAACTTTTGGGATTTTATTAGTATAAATGAGATTAGGATGTGTGTGGTTTTAGGTCTGAAGAAGCAGTTGTACAATAGACTGTGAAAGCGCTTACCGTGTTTTATTGTTTTTATTGTTTTATGGTGAATTAAAGTTTTTTACAGCACTCCAGCTGTGGTATACGCTCTTTCTTTTTTGGAATTTACTTGGACTGTTTGAACAGAGTGTATTTTGCCAGTTTCTGGAGGGTTCCTATTATATACATGAAGAGGAGTTTCATCGAACGCCTGTTTATCGACTGTTAAATAATGAAAACACAAAACAGCGAATGATCATATAAGCAATTTCTTTCCCTGGGAAAGAAATCACTTGGCCACCTCTGTTACTTTGCCGTTTTCTCCACTATAGTGCGATCTCGGGGTTGGTATATTTAGTTTGGGGGGTGGGGGGCACAGCCCCCCACTTTGTATTGTTCGCAGTGATGTGTTTTTTTGTTTAGGGTAAGCGATTTCTTTCAAAGGGAAAGAAATTGCTTAAATACATGTTTGCTGTTTTGTGTTTTCGTGCTTTACTGGTCGATGAAGAGGAGTTTGATGAAACGCCTCTTCGAGTATCTAATATAGACTCTTTCTGGATTTTTTTACTGTTATTGTGTTTAGAAGAAACCTATGCCTGGTCTACAAAGCATCCTATGATCCAGTACTAATGGACTTGTTGCACATCCATAAACAAATTACATCAGGAACATCCAATCCTGGAACCTAAAACTTGCATGCATCATAAATCGAACATGCTGGAGGGATAGGTATGAGTCTCATAGCCCTTTCCCCAGGATTCCTATAAATGTGAAGCAGAGTTTATCCCTCAACTTATTCAAGTGAAACCTGAATTAGTGGATGGAGAAATGTAAATATACCCCTGGTCTGGCACCTATGTCTCTATTATAGAGAGGAAGTTTGCAAATGCTCAGTCACCAATGCTCAATTATATTACCCCCAGAAAACCTTTGGGAACCAATACCTATCAAATTTTATTGGGAAGCACGGCTAGACTTAAAAAGGCACCTTGGGTTAATAGTCTAGTATTATGCTATGATACTTTAATTCATCTGCTGAACAGAAAGAGGCACGATGGCATCATTCATTTTACCCAGAGCAACATCATGTTGTTGTAGTCCTTCACACTAGATGAGTCAGATGTAGATGGATGCAAAATGTGTGACAGCTTTGATGACAAGCAGGCTTACAACCTCATAAAGGCTGGCATGGAGCTTGTATTAGGCCTGACTGGATGGGGGAGAGTGCAAGCATAACAGGAATAGAAGTGGATAAAGTACCTCCTGATATCAGTCCAGCTGAGTGGACTTTCACTAAAAGCTCAAGCCTCCTAATGGAGACTCGCTGACATGTGTAACTTTGCCAGAAAGAGGAACAGGACTCCAAATTTATATTACTAGGCTGGAGTTGGTGGCTTTAATTAAGTCTTTTCTCTCTTTCTTGCTTGGCTGTCACATACAGGTGAGTTACCTAGAGTGGAGACATACTTTGCATTTTCTTCATACCACATTAGATATGTCTACATTACATATTTCAGACCAATGTGCAGTATATAGCTTGCACATATAAGCATAATTGCTTGCATATTTTATAAACAGTACTGACACCACAGGAACTGTAAGACAGTTTGCTGGATGGAGGAATTTCCTTCATGCATTACATATATTAGTCAGTCATATACCTCATGCAAAGTGAATAGCATTTGCACCTGAAATACATGGAACTCATCGGATGCTTGTCTCAATGAATACATCCCATGGTTTTAGCCTCCCGCCATCCTACCTCTTCTCCCAGCCTTACCAGGTGATGACACATGTAGACCAGCAGACGGAGACTGAACTTGTATACCCAGGTATCTGTCTGTATGTGGTATACATTTATTGTGGTGGATTGTGTGTGGTATGCGTTTATTGTGGTGGATTGTGTGTGGTATACATTTATTGTGGTGGGCTGTGTGCAGTGGTTGTTTATCCTGATTGACTGTGTATGGTGTTAAGTTATTTTGATGGGCTCTGTGTTGTGATAATTTATTCTTATTTGCATTTCTGTTTAGACTTTCATAAAAGTTGCCCATTTGATTCGCTGGTACGGTCAGCTTCTGGCCTGAGGATATTGAATGATGGGTAGGACCCCTCACTAGTCTAGACAGACAAGCAGAAATCTAGAAGAATAGAAGAGACATCAGCTGTGAGGAAGAACAAAGGACGGGTAGATCATGAGTAATGCCTGATACTTGAAGGAGTTGATGGCATTGACAATGAGAGTGCCACTGCTTTAATTACTCTACAAATGCAGTTTGGTGTGTGTGTGTGTGTGTGTGTGTGTGTGTGTGTGTGTGTGTGTGTGTGTGTGTGTGTGTGTGTGTGTGTGTGTGTGTGCGTGTGTCACAGCTGACAGCCTTTGTCACCAGCCAACTCAGAGCTGTGGGTTGGGACATAGGAAGTGAGGTAGCCACACCATTTGAATCATCCACATTACCCACAATGTCTTGTTTTATAGTCCAAGCAAGGTTCAAGTGCTGCCAGTCACTGTGAAGAAACAGGCAGGGATGTCATACCTCAGGCAGGGGAAAAGCCTGCTCAAGGGAACCCACTACTGTCTGACATGCAGTATGTGTACAGATATAGGACAGATTCATGTGATGGCATGAGTGCATTTCCAAACACAGCCATAATTCACTGCAACAAGATGATGTCCAAGACCATCCATTACTAGAGCCACCTTGTCAAAATCTTGTCTGGACTTTTAGTATGCTGCACAGGCATCATACATCGCACATCTGTGTGCCAGTGTTATAGATTTCACACAAGTTGTTCATGGCTGCCAGACAGGATGCTGTTGTACATCACACACAAGCTGTGATGAAACATACGTTAGCTGTGCAAGAAATGTGGAGCTATACTGATGTCATACCTGAATGGGTCATACACCACACACAGACTGTCTTCGTACATATATATGTTGTACAGGAAATGTGTCATTATAATGATGCCTTATCAGAGCCCATTGTGCAGGACACACAGACTGTGATGGAACATATATAAGCTGTATGGGAAATGTGTGATTATAATGATATTATACCTGAGTCCATTGTGAGGCACACACAAGCTGTAATGGAATACAGATAAGCTGTGTAGGAAATGTGGGACTATACTGATGCCATATTTAAGTCCATTGTGCAGCACACATAAGCTGTGATAGAGCATATATAAGCTGGGAGCTATACTGATGTCATACCTGAGACCATTGTACAATTCATATAAGCTGTTATGACATCATTCATTGCACTGACCAGTATTCAAGAGCATTTGCCAGGATATTTCAAGTTTGTGCCAATGATAACAGCACCAACCAGGTATTTGCATTTAAAGTGTCAGGACCGCTGCTGCATTGTTTTGAGGTACACCAGAAGTAGAGAAAACCACAGCATGGGTATATTGTGCCTGTTGTGCAACATGTACTAGTAATGATAATTTCTTTGTGTCCAGCTCTTCAGCATCCAGATGTATACCATGAGCAGCTTTGGCATGCACAATGTGTCAGCACCTTTTGCATCATCATCATCATCATCATCATCATCATATTGTGTGGAACAAGACAGGTCAGGAACATCTGTGATAACTTCAGCAGTGAGTATTGGGTGTCATTCTTTGAGGCATTTAGACATTTAAATTACCCCTCTAATTTGCCAAACACACAGACTTTGCCACTGTACTTGTTACGTTATAAATATGTATATAGCTTTGTCTAATTTCAGCAAACCATTCTGGATGTTGCATATAAGGTTATCAGCTAGGGTTGTGGGAGGTAGATATCAGGTCCTGTAAAATAAGCAATATTTAGTTATTGCAAGTTCCCTGCCCATGTAATATCTCATCATTAGTGTTATCAGTCTGTTGTGTGGCATGCTTACTTACCAGCAGCATATCCCTGTGGTTTGTGGCCCTGGAAAAAGGCTTAAGATGGGCTGCCCATTTCCTATAGTATGTGGGCAATATTGCACTACCTGACTGCTTGTTGGAGACACTGCTGATAATGCTGTCCATATAACATATCAGCTGGCAGTTGCTGGAATGGCTCCACTTCATGTTCATATATGCTATCTGGCTTCAGTCTATGAATCTGTAGGGTTACTTTCATAGTGGTTGATCATTTCAGGGGGTACAAAGGAATATGATTAATTTCCACATATGGTACAAAGGAATATGATTAATTTCCACATATGGTACAACATGCATATGGAGTCTGCGCCCAGTAGCTTTGATATAGGTAACTGTGATATGCCTAGTGTAGCACATGGAGACCACTAGAATGGTGGGATGTAGACTACAGTATAAACCTTGGTGCCAAGAATGATAGGCCATGCCTAACAGTCCAGCTGGCAAGAGGCCCACTATAGATGAGCATCCAGCATTGTCCTAGGTACCCAATACTGACCAGGGATTTCGTGATCAAAAGTGATCAAAACTGCAGAATTGCTGGCATCAGTGCTGCCTCTCTCCATTTGGACAACCCTTCTACCCACCATCACCAGTATATACACTATATTATTATTATTATTGTCATTATTATTATTACTTCATTTGTTTGTGCATCGTAAAATGTTTTGGTGTGCATCTCTTCCCAAGAGCATGGAATAATCCAAGCTTTTATACTATTCAACAATTGTCTGCAACTTGAAGATACCCTGCAGTCTTGCGTATTGCCATACTGCCTGCTTTTGTTGAAGCACACTGTACATTCATTACTAAAATGTCTATAATATGTTGTGACTACATCTGTAACTTTATTAATTACACAATTTTGCATTTTCAGTGAAATGGTCTCTGGTATCATATGCCAGTTTGCACACGTATACTTAATTCAATAACTTCTTATTAATCTTACTCGTGAAGGTTTTAGAAATAGCATCTTTGCTCTAAAACACTGCTTGAGATTTATGAATTAGCATGTTAGCTACTGTATAAAGGAAACAGCAACACTTTGGTCTCGGTTGAATGTTTTGACAGACTTTCCTATAAGATGCTTTACTGAGCTAAGAAAGCTAAACTTAATATTGGAACAAATAAATTAAAATTGCAGTAAGTTCTAATTATTTGTCTGTACAAACTAGACACTAGCTTATGCTTTGTAGGAATGTAAACTTCTTCCAAGTGAAGAGCTTACAGCAAAGACCTTTTTTTCATGATGCAGGAATGTGGTGATTTCACAACTTGCTGATGATAGATTAACTTGCTTGTTTTCACAAAGCCAAGTCTTTCAGTGTGTAATATTTCCTTCTGACACACGCAGAACATATATTTAGAAAATACTTCTGTCACAGCTTTACTGACATATACCTGTAATTGGTAGGTCTGGACCCTGAGGCGTCAGTCATTCAGTGATGTCAGATACTGGCAAGGATTTCATGCAAAAAAGTAGCCAGCATGGAGCTGATAATTTATGGATAGTCGTAATCATCTCTGAATAGAAAGTGTTCTACTTTTTCCCTAGTGAGACTTATTGCACTGGCAAAAAGCATTTAGTCATAGCAAAGCATTTCTTTTACAATGCATAACAGTTGCTCTAAATCCACTGCTTACTTTTCTGTAATTTTATAGTTAACAAGAACATATATTCAGGTAGTTACATTTTTTTTCATAAAGAAAATAAGTTTTTGTCTAAATGGTAATTAAAGCTTGCCCTTTTCTAAATGCATGCAATATTATATCCAGGGGAACTTGTGTGGTTTTCTTCTTCACTTTTCTTGGGTAATACAAACCAACAACTGGATTGAAGATGCCCTCGTGGAAAGATTTGTTTTTGGAAACACAACAAGGACTGTATGTATAACCATGTCTTTAAATGCTGTTGGAAATTTGGCACTCAGTAGAAGTGCTCAGTCCAAAAATGCCGCAAGCCTCACTGATGTATTAAGGAGATGAAAAATGTAAATTACTGAAATGCAATCCATACTGCTCAGGCTGAGCAAATGTAAGTTTAGATGGGAACAGTAACAGGCCATTGTTTCTTCAGCTTGTGTCTTAACACCTTTGTGTACTTTGTACTCAAGCAAAAGAAACAAACAAACAAAAACACAAGTGAGTATGGCGACATCTAGAATTGACCATGCACGCTATTAAGTATTAAGCATTGCACTAAAGCTATCTGGAAGAGCTAAGAGCAAATTTGTTGCATTATTGATGATTATTATGACATTGTGCATTTCTGAACCATCATACTGAAACATTTTCAATTTTAGGGTAATTTATATATTTCCCATCCTACCATGATAACGAGGGAGGTCTGCAAATATTTTTGTACGCACATTTTGTTTTTTGCTAGGGCTCTTAAATGATGGTTCTCTATGCATAGCTTTGTTACTTTTGCTTTCCTGTTTCCCATTTAATGCCAGGCAGAAACAGGCTCTGCTGTGTGCAAGCTTGCCATAGTAGCTAACACACTGACCTGAGATACAAGCAGAGATCAAGGATGATGCTAATTTTGTTGAGCTCTTCTACAAGAGCAGTTGGTTGAGGGGTGCAGTGAGTAAGAAAGGTGCAAAGACTATAAGGGTGAAAATGAACTTAAGTTCAAGACTTCTGCATTTAGCAGTTTATTTCCATACCATATGTGTGCATGGCTTAAATTTAATAATTGTTTTTGTTACTTTTTTATTTAATTTCCCATATTCCTTCAGTCTTGCAGTTGATTCACTGTAAAAAGAAGTTATGTACTTGCCATAGCGTTCTATCTATGTTGTCAATCTTCATTTAGCCATGACATATGGGTTCAGTTCTGAACATCGGAACTGACTTGGCCGTTACTACAGCCTGTGAGAACCAAAATCTCTTGAGCTTAAGTCCTACCCAGAGTGCTCCTCTCCAAATTACCTCAGACTTGAGTTTGCTGATAGACATTACAGAAAAATAATCCTAATAGCACCTTTGTCGAGACCATATCTGGTGTCATATATGAAAAAATATATAATTAGCACCATAATTCTTTCCACCAGGAGGGAGAAGAAGGGTGGGGTGTCAAGAATAAATGAAGATCAACAACATAGATGGAACTTTATGGTAAGTACATAACTTTCTTTATCTTATGTTGGCAATCTTCATTTATTCGTTGACATATGGGACAGAGTCCCTAGCTACCTTAGATCTTGGAAGGACTCACAGAAGGATATTCCTGTGCACCATAGAAAGAAGGACGCTCTTCCCCTAGAGACCAAATCCAGTTTGTAATGAGTAATATAGGTATGCGGGGTAGCCCATGTCACAGCTGCACAAATATCATCCATGGAAGCCTTAGAATGAAAAACTGTGGAAGTAGCTATGACTCTAGTAGAGTGTGCCCTAACAGGCCCAGGTAATTCGTCTTTCCTCTTGTGTACGAAGGAATTACAATCTTTTAGCCATATAGATAAGGTAACCTTGGTGACTGGCTTAACCATTCTGATATTTGAAAAGGAAACAAACAATTGGTCAGATTTTCTTATGTCTTTTGTTCCATGAAAATAGAATCGCAATTGTCTATGAACATCCAATGAATGCAAGCAGTATTCACCTTTGTTTGAGAAACTTGAAAAGAATACTGGTAAATTGATTGTCTGATTGATATTTGTTTCTGACACCACCTTTGGCAGAAAGAAAGGGTTGGTTCTCAAGGAAACTCTGTCTTTGTGAAATATCAAATATGGTGGTTTGCATGATAAGGCTTACATTTCTAAAATTCTTCTGGTAGAAGAATCTCTACCAGAAAAATATTTTTTCAAGATAAGTATTTCAAGTTGCAGTTGGCAGCAGCCTCAAAGGGAGAATGTACTATTGTTTGTAATACTAAGTTGAGATCTCAGGGTGCAAATGGATCCTTATATGGAAGCTTTAACATCAAGGTCCCTTTTAAGAATGCCTTGCAAAATTTATGAGAAATGAATGAGTATCTTTTGAAACCCTTATGAAAATTTGAAATAGCCAGTAGCAGAACTCTGATAGTAGAGGAAGAGACTCCTTCATCAAAGAGCAAAGCTAGAAATTCTACAATTTTGTCGATAGGAGATGAGAAGGCATCAATGTTATTATCACAAGACCAGTAGGAAAATCTTTTCCATTTACTATTGTAGAGTTTTCTGTTGGAAGGTATATGGGAGGCCAAAAGAATGGGGGAAGATAGATTATTATGCCTGACGATCAATGGAACTGGAGAAGCCAAATCGTGAGCTTGAGGTTCTGAAGATTTGGGTGAACCAATCCCTCCGGATGGGATTGGAGATCTGGATCTGGGTCCAGAGTCCACGGTCACTGAATCAGGTAAGGCCAAATACAGAGGAACCAAATCTTTCAAGGCCAGAAGGGGGAAATGAGGATTACCCTGCTCTGTCAACTTGACTGGTTTCTTTAGAGACTGAGGAATTAACAGAATTGGGGAAGAGGTGTATAGAGGTCCTGAGGACCAATCATGCAGGAGAGTGTCTCTTGGGAACTCTCCCAGAGGGGGGACCAGGGCAAAGTAGCTTCTACACTTATTCAGGGGTGATGCAAATAGGTCACAGCAAGGCTGGCCCCAATGATGAAAAATCTTTACTGCCACTTTGGAATTGAGAGACTACTCATGAGGCAGTAGGATGCATCTACTCAGTTTTTCTGCTATCACATCGGAACTACCAGGAACATGACAAACTCTGAGTGCTTCTTGACAAAGGGGGTAAGACTTGGCTCCCCTGCTTGTTGATGTACCAGATTATTAACATATTCTCTGCTTGAATCACAATTATTCCCAAGGGGAGGGCAGTTTGAAAAGCCTGCAATGCTAAAAGCACTGCCCTCAGCTCCAGGACATTGATATATAATCTGACCTCCATTAGGGGCCAAGTGCCGTGGACCGTCTTGCTCAGATAATGCCCCCTCCACCCCATCTGAGAGGCGTCCATGGTCACTATGGCTTGAGGATAACATGGGAGAAGAGAATTTCCTCTAACTGAATCCACCAAGTTAGATTTTTGGTAATTAAAATCAGATCTAACATTGGCGGATACAGTATGGACCACTGAGAGGCTAGAAGCCAGTGTAGAATTCTCATGTGAAATCTCACTAGGGGAACCAGCGTAATGGCTGCCAGCATCAAAACTAAAGCTTGTAAGACTATTTGTGCAGCTAGTCTTTTGTTTCTGACAATCTTTCTTAATTGGGCCCTGATTTTTTGCAATCTTAGATGAGGTAGGTAAGCTATGCCAGTATTGGTATTTAGTACCACTTCTATAAACTCTTCAGTTGTGATTTTTCATAATTTATGGTAATCCTCAAGTTGGCACACGTCTGGAGAATGTAGTCTCTTGCTTGTTCTAGTAGATGCTTGGTGGGAGTGGTAATGAGCCAGTTGTCTAAGTATGGAAACACCCGAAATCTGTGCAGTCTTAAGTGAGCTGTTACCACTTCCATGCATTTGGTGAACACTCTGGGGCTGTGGTGAGACCAAAGGACAGAGCTCTGAACTGGTAATGACTGACTCCCAGCCAAAAGCAGAGAAATCTCCTGGAGCATTTGTCCATTTTTATGTGGTAACTTGTTCAAAACACTCAGATCCAAAATTGGTCTCCTGTCATCTGTCTTCTTTGGCACTAAAAAGAATCTTGAGTAAATTCCGTATTCTATCTGGTCTGACGGGATGACACTTTTTCTAGCAGCTTGTGAATTTCTAGTATTGCTAGTTCCCTCGGACTGGGTGGAACATCAGGGATTTAGTTGTAATTGTTTCAAAAAGAAAGGAAGGATATGGTGTATCCTCTGGTTATTATCCTTTGCACCCAAGCATCCAAAGTTATCTGGAGCCAGGCATGTTGGTGCAAGGATAGACACTCCCAACTGCTTCCAGAGGAAAGCAACCAGGCCTTCTTTCAGGGGTGCTGGTAGTGTTTGCCAGGAAAGGAGTCGCTGGAGTCTGGAGCCCTGATTTTGTGGGCCATCTCTGCATGGACAGAGTCTTCTGTTAAAGCTCCCCCCTCTCACTGGGAGAGCCACTGCAATGTGTGCCCTGAAAAAGCCCTTCAGACTTTCTGAACCACATTTTCTCACTCCTCTGGTCCCTGGAGTAGGACTGCTGAGGGGTAGAAAGATGAACGACCACTGCAGAAAGGATCTTTCCATCTTTATCACACCTTGACAAAGTTTCTTAAACTTTAGGTCCAAAAAGTGACTATCCGTCAAAGGGTACATTGACAAATGAAGACTTGAATGGCTCTGCAAATTCACACAAGCACATCCAGGTGTGTCTCCTTGTGCTACACCCAGTGCCACTGCTCTAGTCTTCCCTTTGGCTGCATGTGCTATCTGCCTCATAGACACATTTGAAATGGACTCCAGGGTGGCCAACTGAGAAGCAACCTTATCTCGGACCTCTTCAGATACAGCTGCTGTGTAAGTATCTGATAGCTCTTTAATCAGATTCCTTTGAAGTTTCGTGAAGTATGCCATAAAATCCAAAGACCGTAAAGCAATGGTCGATGAAGCATAAACCCACTTTCCAAACCTAGCCATTGTCTGAGACTGTCTATTAGGAGGATGGATAGTGGAACTTTCATCTGCCAGTTCCTGTTTCATGACTGCTACTACCACCATGGAATCAACCAGAAATCCCTTTGTCCAAACCTGATTGTCCTTGGATGCAGTTAGAATTTTATCTGGCCTCTTGCAAATGGGTTCTATGGTATCAGCAGCCTTCCACACACACTGCTCATCAGTGGGCGGAGTTACCCAAGAGGTAGATGGTTGAGTGCTGAAAGCCTGCAGGTACATTGATTCCTCTGAAGAAGGTTTTGGGGACTTCGAGCCACTTCTCTGTTTAAGAATGTCAAGAGTGTCTTCAAAGGAGACGTTTCCAGGGTGACCATGGGGAATCCTCTCCTTCATCAAAATCAGTGCCCTCCATGATGGATTCCTCCAGGGAATCTAGGTGTTTCCTCTTACACTTCCTCTTCTGGGGGACATCCTCAGTGTGATGATCTAGGGAGGTATCACAAGAGGACAAACCCTGAATAGGTGACTCCTGCAGTTTTGACGCTGACTGCACAGGTGTTGGAATTGGTTGAGGGTCTGGACAAGGGGAGGGGTCAGGGAACTCCTCTGAGAAGGAAGGAGCCAACTAGATGCCCACAGTGGACAGAGCCCTCTTCATGCCATGGAAAGCTGGTCCCCTAAAGCGGGAAATGAGCCTGGAACTGAGAAAGACTGCATTGGAACTGTAGTCCCTCCTCCTCTGAAGAAACTGCCCCAGAAGCTGAAGCAGGGGTGGAGCTAACATGTGCCAAATGCTCCGAGGTGCAGAGATGGCTCTAAAAATGCTGGAGTTGAGCCCTGCCCCCTGGAGCCAACAGCGTAACCATGACCCTGAGAGTTCTCCAGATCCAAAAGAGCTGAAGAACTCAGGGGAGAAATCAGAACCAGAGAAACAGATCTCATCGGAACAGAAGCAGTCGGCACTGGGAAACTCAGAGCTGGGATCTCTAAGGTCTCAGAGGAGGTCAGAGGAGGAAGACTAGACAGAAGGAATGGCTCCAGTTCTGGATGGGAGTGGAACTGTGGAAGTACCTGCAAGTCCCCTCACCTCAAGGAGCTGATCCACCAACCTCAACGCATCCATTTCTGTCAGACTCTTGGTGCAACTAATTGACTGGATAGATGGAGATTTCGGTCTTTCCAAAATGAGGCTAGGTACTTGACCTGCAAAGGGGCCCACTGACAGAGAATATCTGGTCATAGGAAGAACAAGGAAAGAAGATTCAGTATTCTCAGTTGTCACTGAAGACAACAGTACCAAAATGGGAGATGGCACTGAGACTGTCGGTTCCATTGTTAGGTCCTGTGTCTGCTCCAAGAACTTCGACACTGATGGAGAAGACACTACTGGTGCCAAAGTCAGCATTGAAGTGGCTTTTGAACTAACTGTTGGTTCTGCACTGGTGGAGGAAACTGAAGTTTTAATTCTTTTGGCTGTCAGCGCTCAGGGAGAAGCTTGCACTGAAATACTCCTGTTCTTGGGTTCATAGGTGTGTACTAGGCTAATGGCTCTGGGGCCTTTACAAGCCTAGCCCATAGGATTACCCTAGCATCATGCCACCCGACCTTAGTTCCCAGTGCCTCTGTTGAGTAAAGCCACTGGAGTGATCCTTGGGGTGAATTTTCTATTTCCCATCCACTCATCAAGATTTCTCTTGAAGAGGGCCAGTGAGGTGCTCTGCTTGACATGTATGGGAAGTCTGTTCCATAGCATGGGCAGTCTCTGGGTTATGAAATTGTCCCTCCAGCATGTTCTGTTGATTGTGGTAATGAGGTTGAGGTCTCTGCAGCATGTGTTGTGGAGGGATTGGGATTTGTTTAGATGTAGTATTTCTTACAGAGCTGGGTCAGACATGGCTTTTTTAAGTCAAGCAGAGATCGCCTCTATGTAGGCGGTATGAGACAGAGAATAGTTGGAGTTTTTTTAGTCTGTCCATATTGGACAAATGTTTAAGGCCTAGGATCCTCTTTGTGAGGTACTTTTGCGGCCTCTCCAGTTGTTCCAGGTGTTTAGTGAGGTACATGCCAAATGGGGTATTGTACTCAATGATTGGACTAATGAGGGAAGAGTAGAGGGAGACAATGACCTCTTTCTTCCTGGATGCAAAACCCTTAGTAATGAGATGTGCCACATAGAAGGACTTTCTGACCACAGTGCCAATGCGGTGGTCAAAAGAGAGGTTGCTGTCAATCTGTGTTCCCAGATCTCTTATAACGCCTTCTGTGTTCAGTGGACTACCATTGATGTGGTAATTCATGGGAACTGGGTTTTTCCCAAAGGGAATGATGACACATTTTTTGGCATTGAGCTTAAGGTCATGGTTCTGACATCAGTGAGGCCTTTCTGTAGGATGTCAACATCACTTGGGGAGTTAATAATAGCTGCCAACTTGCAATCGTCTGCAAACTTTGTCAGCCAGAGTCCCTTCATGTTGGCCTGGACTTTAGAGAAGTATATACCAAGCAGGAGGGGACCCAGGACCAAACCCTCTGGGACTACACTCGTGACTGGTCAGCAGTCTGACTTGGAGTCAGCTACTTTTACAATGTGGGTTCTACCTGTGAGCCAGTTTGCAACCCACCTAGTGATATAGGGGTTGATGCCTAGCTTAGTGAGTTTTTCTACAATTCCTGAGTGGGGAATTTTATCAAAGACCTTGGCCAGATCATGGTAGGCTGTATGAACCACCTTGCCTTCATCCACGGCTCTAGTGACTGACTCAAAGAAGTCAACCAAGTTGAGCAGGCATGATCTACCCTTCACAAAAACAAACTGTGTCGGATCTAGAGTTCGGAGATTCCCTATATCCTTGTTTATTAGGTCCATGATGATGCATTCCATAGCTTTGCATATCAGTCTCGTCAGGCAAATGGGACGATAGTTCCCAGGGTCTGTAGTCACTCCTCCTTTGTGGAGAGATATGACTGTAGCAGTGCACCATTTGGTATGGACAAAGCCTGAGCTGAGGCTGTGATTGAACAGGGCACACAGGTGAGGTGCCAGTTCACTCTGTAGTTCATGTAGAACACACCCAGGGATATTGTCAGATCCGATAGAAGCTGTATTCTTGGCCTTGGACAGTGCTGTTTTAACCTGTGCAGCAGTAATACTGGGTCCCTGGAAATCTACTGGTATTGTGACTGGTCCCTTGGGGGGATGAGGGGAGTAAAGTTGGCACTGAATCTGTTGGCCAGTATGTTGGCAATATCTGTTGGCTCGGTATAGGAGGTACCATTGTGCAGTAGCTCAGAGCAAATCTGGGTATTGCTGTGGAGATTTTTTTAAATAACTGTAGAAGGTCTTGTGGTTTTCTTTACTATCTGCTGCAATTCTGTTTTCATAGCTAGCTTTAGAGGATTTGATGAGGGATGTCAATGTTTTGTTGAGGCTGATAATTGAGTTTTTTCAGTCTTGGGACTTCACCTTATTCTGCATCAGTTTCCTCCTTCTGTTTTAGAGTTTGTTTATGGCAGTGGACCACCAGATTGGCTTCCTTTTTTTGGAGGAGAGTGTCTTGGTTCTGTTGGGTATGGTGAGAGACATGCATTTCCTTTGCGGCGGGGTAGGTGGTGGGTTGGTGGGAGGAATGTGGATTTCCAAGGTGATTAGTTTGTGGTCAGATCTAACAAGGGAGGAGTTGACTATATGTGTAGAGCAACAGTTGTCCAAATTAGTAATAACCAGGTAAAGGATGTTGCTACCTCTAGTGGGGATCAGAACGAGCTAGTCCAGGGCATTGAAATTAATGAATTCCAGGAAATGTTGGGCAAATGTATTGGTACATGAGTAGTTTTCCCAGTTAATGGAGGGGTAGTTGAAGCCGCCCAGTATGAGAGTGTTAGGTTGGACACTAATATTGTCCAGGGTGCTTAAGAATGTGGAGTGTGAGTCTTGGGACATGGTTGGGGACCTATAGCAGCCTACGACCTGAATCACTGTCTTACCCAATGTTAGCTGCACCTGAAGTATCTCAGATGAGTTATGTTGGGCTACTAGTCTGGAGGTGTGCACATCCTTTATGAAAATGGAAACACCACTGCCTTTGGAGCTTTGGTCTAAGTTCTGGGGCTGAAAGGTGTGGAATGAATTATAGCCTGGTAGTGCAGGGGTGCTTTCTGCTGCCTTGAACCAGGTCTCTGTTATGGCACAAATGTCGATGTTCTGCATTTTAAGGAGTGCTTCAAGTGAGTGCATTTTGAGATTTAGACTTCTAGCATTGAGCAGCATGACCCTCAGATTGCATTTGTTTGTAGCTGTTACAGTGGTAATTTGGTCTTTGGAACACCGCCTAAAAAGGCACTATAGGGGTGGCAAGAGCCTTGGCCAGTATCTGGAAGCCTAGGGCAGACAGATGCAGGCCATCTCTGGCAAAGCATCGAGGTCTGTCAATCATGTCATCCCAGGCAGACAGATACTGGATCCCCTTAGAATGACACCAGAAACTTAGCCAATTGTTTGTCAGGTTTCAAAGATGAGGAAGGGGAAGAAACATCCATTTTGCTTTTAGACAAATGACAGATAAAGCCTCCTCAAAGGAAGATTTTTTTCATCCCTTTCAGCAAAAACTTATTCTTCCTTTCTACCAGGACCCAGTGACTAAAACCATGACAAATGGAGCAATCTTCTCGGAAGTGCAACGGGCTCAGGCAATAAACACAAAGTGAATGCCCATCAGAATTAGGCACTTTGCAGTTACACTCCAGGCATTTCTTAAACCCAGTGGTACCTTTACTGTTATCTGTCATGATTCAGCCACAAGAATCACACACACACACACACACACACACACACACACACACACACACACACACACACACACACACACACACACACACAGTTAACCACATTATAAAAGTGAAAAAGGAAGACAGAGATAAGGGAAAGAAAAGGGACTACCAACAATAGTGGAAAGGAAGGAATACCCAAAGGTACAGAAAGCTACCAACAATGGTAGGTAAGACTGCAGTGTAGAAAGGAAAACATAAACTAATACAACCTCTTTTCTTTTTTTTTAACAACAGAAAGTAAATAAAGACTACCAATGATGGTAGTACAGAGTACACCGATCATATCAGAGAAAGCAGTGAGGAAACAGAAATCGCTACTAGAAAAGGGTAGGTTATCAAGAAAAAAAACACAATATTGATCTTAAAGAGAAAAAAAACCCTTATACAACTATACAGAAACTAGAAGTATAGAAAAAAAACCACACACTTGGCCCCAGAGCTATGGCAATGCGTCTGTCACAGTAAAGTGGCAAATGAGATAGGAGGTAATTTGGAGAGGAGCATTCTGGGTAGGACTTAAGCTTGAGAGTTTTTGGTTTTCATGGGCTGTAGTAACGGCTGTTTCGGTTCCGATGTTCAGAACCAAACTCATATGTCAAGGAATAAATTAAGATTGACAACATCAGATCAGTAGTCAGTATACATTTGGATTTACAGCATACTGTATTAGAGTTCTGAATGTTATTACACATAGTTAATTTCTACATTATTTGGTGTTAGCATAAAGAGTGATATTCATTTAAACCTCCCGCAGGATTTTGTCTCCATGTTTTTTCCCCCTCATAACGTTCTGGGATAATTGCTGTAAGTAGTTATTTCATCTCCTTTCGTAACCTATTTCCATTTCTACCATCTCTTATACTTACCCTGCATTAGGGTGGGTCCATTTGTCTTTAGTATGTCTTGCAAATTTGTGATTGCTACCCAAAATGCTGAGCAGCATGAGGAAACTGGAACTGTATTCTAAGTCTGCCTTGGTGTTTGGCAGTCTCTTAGGAGCAGAGTTAATGAACTCCATTGCATTTTGTAAAACATCAGTGCAAACATTAGATGGTTTCTTTGTGCACTGAAACAGTGAGTTCAAGGGATTTAGACACAGGGCCAGATTCAATAAAGCCTACACTAAGTGTACACGATATGTATTCAATAAAATTCTTAGCACATTTATTTTGCTTTCTAGTCACACCAAAAGGTTAGACTAAGTGTACATGTAGTCTAGAATTTGTGGTAACCTTTATGAATCCCTGTCAATATTTAAAGCTGCAAGAATATCAGTAGGCAAACCAAAATTAGGAAGAAGAAGGTGTGAGTTATGTCTGTGTTGTCTGTTCACTCAGGACAGTGTACACAGTGTAGGCTTTATTGAATCCCGAGGACAAAATAGTGGATTTACATCTGAAAAATGCATCTCTTGTATCTGTTGTATTTTACCACACTCCAACAGATATGCAGTAAACAAATGCAATATCCATTTTTCATTCATTCTATTTTGATTAGTTTGTTGCATTTCTTTGTTGCTATAGTCCTTTGTTCTCGCAGGTGCATTTGCTGTATCTGCTTTGCATTTGCATGAGTTAATACTGTATTTATATAGTCTGATGACTTTGCCTGAGTTTACCATGTTATCTTATACATACGTACTTGTAAGCATGAGGCCATGTCAGACCATCAAAATATATCTTACTGAAAATTGGCTTGGTTGGTATCTATTTGACTGCCTCTTCTTATTCAAAATGTTCATCTTTGAATGAATTTCACAAACATGATTTCAACATACTGTGAATTTGCAGTAACATAAAATGCAAATATGTGAAGTTAATTATGTAATAAAGCAGGGGAGAGAGGTAAGGCCTCATCCTTTTGTTGTATATTAGATTTTTTTCTTTTCTACTGTCACAAATGTGTTATTACAGAAGTATTGTCAAACACTTCATAATCAAGTAAGAAATTGTTGATAGATCAGCATATACCTTATGATGATCACAAAATGTAATCAAAACAGTTTTTGAAGTGGTCTTCTTTTCCATGGTAAGCAAGTCTGCAATACTCACCATGCAGGGAATGTTGTCCACAGCACCCCAGAAATTAATATAGGTTCTACTCAAGCGCTCGAGTCACACGTGCTCGAAAACCATTGTCTTAGAGAAACGCAAGTGCCTTGTAGGTCATACAGGATTCCACTCCCACTGGAACCTGAATATAAATTCAGGCAAGCAGCTTCTGCACCTTACCTGAATGCATTAAATGAGTTAGAGTGAGATGACTGCTGCAGCCATAAGGAAGTAATGGGAAGAGGATTTCAGCATTAGGGAGAGAGAAAGGAGTTTTAGGGTGAGGGAGTGGTAAGGGAATTAAATGATTGGTGTGCTAAGGAGGAGTTTTATGTTTAGGAAGTGAGAGGGGGGTTTAGGGTTAGGGTGCACTCTGAGAATTTCAGTTTAGGGAGAGTGCTGGAGTTTAGCGTAAGAGCGCAACTGAGATTTTAGGTTTATGGAGAGGGATGGAGTTTTAGTTTTGGAGATTGAGAAATTTGGTTCAGAACTAAGTGGAAGTTTTAGTGTTAAAGTTAGAACTCTGATAGGAATATATAGTTCAATAGGGTTGGGTTTGTGGGACCTAAATTGTTAAGTAAGATTGAGCTAGTGGGATTTAGAGCACTTCCATTTTTGAGCAAGTATGTTGTGAGCTAACAGCACATGAGCACTTGTTGTCAACCCCTTAATATAACCAGCTGTGAGGATACTAATGTTTGGGCATTGGTAAAGCCCTAACCAAACCAGCCTACTTCAGCGAGTAGATGCCTTAATGTAACCAACTGTGAGGTTACTAATGATTAGGCAGTGGTAAAGCCCTAACCAAACCAGCCTGCTTCAGCGAGTCAAGCTCTTAATGTAACCAACTGTGAGGTTAGTAATGACTGGGCAGTAGTAAAGCCCTAACCAAACCAGCCTTCTTTAGCGAGTTGACCCCTTAATGTAACCAGCTGTGAGGTTATTAATGATTGGGCAGCAGTAAAGCCCTAACCAAACCAGCCTGCTTCTATGAGTTGACCCCTTAATGTAACCAACTGTGAGGTTACTAATGATTGGGCAGTGGTAAAGCCCTAAGCAAACCGGCCTGCTTCAGTGAGTCAACCCCTTAATAAAAACAACTGTGAGTTTACTAACATTTGGGCATTGGTAAAGCCCTAACTAAACCAGCCTACTTCAGCGAGTTGACCCCTTAATGTAACCAACTGTGAGGTTACTAATGATTGGGCAGTGGTAAAGCCCTAACCAAACGAGATTGCTTCAGCGAGTCAAGCTCTTAATATAACCAACTGTGAGGTTACTAATTATTGGCCAATGGTAAAGCCCTAACCAAACCAGCCTGCTTCAATGAGTTGACCCCTTAATGTAACCAACTGTGAGGTTACTAATGATTGGTCAGTGGTAAAGCCCTAAACAAACCAGCCTGCTTCAGTGAGTTGACCCCTTAGTATAACTAACTGTGAGGTTACTAATGACTGGGCAGTGGTAAAGCCCTAGCCAAACCAGCCTGCTTCAGCAAGTGCACATTTCAGACAAGGGCATGCATCTCATAGGATACCTTTTAAATATGGTTTCCATTTAGTTCTGCTGAAACTAAGATCTATAAAATTATTGATTTACTTGTTGTATGTCTGTTTAATATTAAGAGTTTAATTCACATGTATTCCAAATAAACCTATATTTATTTCCATGTTCATTATGTTACTAGACTGAATTAGGTATTAAATGGACCTTTATGAGAGGCTATATATATATTTTTTGTTACCATGTACTTGTTGACACCTAGATGTATCTGTGGTTGTTTAATAAAAATTTAATGATAATCACTGAATGCACTGACTATATTTGAAAACCAAGAGAAAATAGATTATTTATAGTAACAGTTATATGAGATAGCTTTGTTAGAACAAGCATAGCACTTAACCTTTCACCTGTAAAATGGGACAAAGCCAGAATTAGCGAGGGACAATTGTTTCAAAATAGAACTTTTTTTAATTATCATACATTGTTTTTTTAATGGGCAACAGCTTTCAAAGCTGTTTAAGACAGGTTCAGGCACCTAAGCAGTGAGACATTTCCCTGTGATTCATTTGGTTGGGGACACCTTGCTGAAGTGACATACAGCTGCAGAGAAATATGGCTATTGTAAATTCCCCATGGGCAAAGGAAACATTGTGATACCATGCCCAAAACTTCAATAACCAAATGCATGGGGGGAAATGATGTCCATGGCCCCCAGTGCAACATGAGACAGCAGGCAGTATGGCACGCATCAGCAGGAGGCTGTCCAGTGGGCATGGCAGTGGCCGTAAAAATGCAGTGCACAATGGGCAGTGCCTTTTATAATTGATGTGTGTGGACCACTACTCTCTTTGCAGTATCTAAGTGACATTACCTAAAATGCATACTGGAGCATAAATGTGACTAAAGTAGCATGCATGATTTCCTCCATGCTGTAGCACACTTCTGCATGTTGTAGTTACATAAGCATGTACTGTACAGTGAGCACAGCACTCATTACTTCCCCTACCACCATGCTGTGGCACACTTCTGCATGTTGTAGTTACATAAGTATGTACTGTACAGTGAGCACAGCACTCATTACTTCCCCTACCTCCATGCTGTAGCACACTTCTGCATGTTGTAGTTACATAAGCATGTACTGTACAGTGAGCACAGCACTCATTACTTCCCCTACCTCCATGATGTGGCACACTTCTGCATGTTGTAGTTACATAAGTATGTACTGTACAGTGAGCACAGCACTCATTACTTCCCCTACCTCCATGCTGTAGCACACTTCTGCATGTTGTAGTTACATAAGCATGTACTGTACAGTGAGCACAGCACTCATTACTTCCCCTACCTCCATGCTGTGGCACACTTCTGCATGTTGTAGTTACATAAGCATGTACTGTACAGTGAGCACAGCACTCATTACTTCCCCTACCTCCATGCTGTGGCACACTTCTGCATGTTGTAGTTACATAAGCATGTACTGTACAGTGAGCACAGCACTCATTACTTCCCCTACCTCCATGCTGTGGCACACTTCTGCATGTTGTAGTTACATAAGCATGTACTGTACACAGAGCACAGCACTCATTACTTCCCCTACCTCCATGCTGTGGCACACTTCTGCATGTTGTAGTTACATAAGCATGTACTGTACAGTGAGCACAGCACTCATTACTTCCCCTACCTCCATGCTGTGGCACACGTCTGCATGTTGTAGTTACATAAGCATGTACTGTACAGTGAGCACAGCACTCATTACTTCCCTACCTCCATGCTGTGGCACACTTCTGCATGTTGTAGTTACATAAGCATGTACTGTACAGTGAGCACAGCACTCATTACTTCCCCTACCTCCATGCTGTGGCACACTTCTGCATGTTGTAGTTACATAAGCATGTACTGTACAGTGAGCACAGCACTCATTACTTCCCTACCTCCATGCTGTGGCACACTTCTGCATGTTGTAGTTACATAAGCATGTACTGTACAGTGAGCACAGCACTCATTACTTCCCCTACCTCCATGCTGTGGCACACTTCTGCATGTTGTAGTTACATAAGCATGTACTGTACAGTGAGCACAGCACTCATTACTTCCCCTACTTCCATGCTGTGGCACACTTCTGCATGTTGTAGTTACATAAGCATGTACTGTACACAGAGCACAGCACTCATTACTTCCCCTACCTCCATGCTGTGGCACACTTCTGCATGTTGTAGTTACATAAGCATGTACTGTACAGTGAGCACAGCACTCATTACTTCCCCTACCTCCATGCTGTGGCACACTTCTGCATGTTGTAGTTACATAAGCATGTACTGTACAGTGAGCACAGCACTCATTACTTCCCCTACCTCCATGCTGTGGCACACTTCTGCATGTTGTAGTTACATAAGCATGTACTGTACAGTGAGCACAGCACTCATTACTTCCCCTACCTCCATGCTGTGGCACACTTCTGCATGTTGTAGTTACATAAGCATGTACTGTACAGTGAGCACAGCACTCATTACTTCCCCTACCTCCATGCTGTGGCACACTTCTGCATGTTGTAGTTACATTAGCATGTACTGTACAGTGAGCACAGCACTCATTACTTCCCCTACCTCCATGCTGTGGCACACTTCTGCATGTTGTAGTTACATAAGCATGTACTGTGCAGTGAGCACAGCACTCATTACTTCCCTACCTCCATGCTGTAGCACACTTCTGCATGTTGTAGTTACATAAGCATGTACTGTACAGTGAGCACAGCACTCATTACTTCCCTACCTCCATGCTGTGGCACACTTCTGCATGTTGTAGTTACATAAGCATGTACTGTACACAGAGCACAGCACTCATTACTTCCCTACCTCCATGCTGTGGCACACTTCTGCATGTTGTAGTTACATAAGCATGTACTGTACAGTGAGCACAGCACTCATTACTTCCCCTGCCTCCATGCTGTGGCACACTTCTGCATGTTGTAGTTACATAAGTATGTACTGTACAGTGAGCACAGCACTCATTACTTCCCCTACCCCCATGCTGTGGCACACTTCTGCATGTTGTAGTTACATAAGCATGTACTGTACAGTGAGCACAGCACTCATTACTTCCCCTGCCTCCATGCTGTGGCACACTTCTGCATGTTGTAGTTACATAAGTATGTACTGTACAGTGAGCACATCCCTCATTACTTCCCTACCTCCATGCTGTGGCACACTTCTGCATGTTGTAGTTACATAAGCATGTACTGTACACAGAGCACAACACTCATTACTTCCCCTACCTCCATGCTGTGGCACACTTCTGCATGTTGTAGTTACATAAGCATGTACTGTACACAGAGCACAACACTCATTACTTCCCCTGCCTCCATGCTGTGGCACACTTCTGCATGTTGTAGTTACATAAGCATGTACTGTACAGTGAGCACAGCACTCATTACTTCCCCTACCTCCATGCTGTGGCACACTTCTGCATGTTGTAGTTACATAAGCATGTACTGTACAGTGAGCACAGCACTCATTACTTCCCCTACCTCCATGCTGTGGCACACTTCTGCATGTTGTAGTTACATAAGCATGTACTGTACAGTGAGCACAGCACTCATTACTTCCCCTACCTCCATGCTGTGGCACACTTCTGCATGTTGTAGTTACATTAGCATGTACTGTACAGTGAGCACAGCACTCATTACTTCCCCTACCTCCATGCTGTGGCACACTTCTGCATGTTGTAGTTACATAAGCATGTACTGTACAGTGAGCACAGCACTCTTTACTTCCATACCTCCATGCTGTAGCACACTTCTGCATGTTGTAGTTACATAAGCATGTACTGTGCAGTGAGCACAGCACTCATTACTTCCCTACCTCCATGCTGTAGCACACTTCTGCATGTTGTAGTTACATAAGTATGTACTGTACAGTGAGCACAGTACTCATTACTTCCCCTACCTCCATGCTGTGGCACACTTCTGCATGTTGTAGTTACATAAGCATGTACTGTACAGTGAGCACAGCACTCATTACTTCCCCTACCTCCATGCTGTGGCACACTTCTGCATGTTGTAGTTACATAAGCATGTACTGTACAGTGAGCACAGCACTCATTACTTCCCCTACCTCCATGCTGTGGCACACTTCTGCATGTTGTAGTTACATAAGCATGTACTGTACACAGAGCACAACACTCATTATTTCTTCTCCCCCATGCACTTGCTTATTAAAGCTGTGGGCATGGCAATGTGTGCTTCTGGTTGTCCACAAGGATTTCACAACAGCTGTATTTCTCTAAAGCTGAATATCACTTCAGCCATGTACCCCCAACCAAATGTGCCACAGGGAAATGTCTCATTGCCTAGGCACCTGAACCTGTTTAAGATGTTTTGTATTTCTACATTTTTTGACTGGTAATTGAAAGCAGTCAAAGCTTCACTTGTGTTACAAAGAGTTATGAGCATGCCTTTATTTGTAAGTATTTTTAATGGGTTCAAGAAATTTCACCACTATAGCTTTGTTTTCATAGTAAATTTATTGAACCTGTTTCTTGAATATATAATGACTTGGTTATAATTGGGGATCCAGTCATTATTCTCTGTTATAGCCAGGTTCTTATGTATGATTCCTACTGCTGTAAAAAAGGAAAAAAAAACTCATGTTGTCACAAAGACACAGAGGAACTTCATCAGAAAAAGAAATGATCAGATTAAAAGTTGTTAAGGTACCTTACTCTTGTCACACACAACATTCACATGAGAACAGCATCAGAAACCAACTAATGACTTTAAAAGTTATCACATTTGCCTTACCACAAAAATGGCAGTCAGAAGTGAAGTGCATCTCCAATCAGCCACAGGCTTTAAAACTGTCACACACCTTGCACTGATATACAAACTCTGTTTTTAAGTACTAGTATTATATAGGGACAGATGAATCATATTACAAAACACTATGATCCGTCCACTGTCATAACCAATTCAAATCTCCCTGCATCTCCAAATCAGTAAGAAAAATTACAGGGAACCATATCTATCTATCTATCTATCTATCTATCTATCTATCTATCTATCTATCTATCTATCTATGTATCTACAGTGGCTATAAAAAGTGTACACACCCCTGTTAAAATGCCAGGTTTTTGTGATATAAAAAATGAGACCACAATAAATAATTTCAAAACATTGCCCATCTTTAATGTGGCCTATAACCTGTACAATTCAAATGAAAAACAAACACATCTGTTAGGGAAAAAAAAAATGTACAATACGCTGGTTGCATGTGTGCAACTTAAACTAATACTTTGTTGTATGTGCATACCCTTAAAGTAATACTTTGTTGAAGCACCTTTTGATTTAATTACAGCATTCAGTCTTCTTGGGTAAACACCTGTCATCAATTAGAGACTCTGATTAACCCCAAATAAAGCTGCCCTAGTAGAATTTTCCTGACATTTACTCAGTTGCCTGCTACAGCAAAGGCCATGGTTTGCAGAGAGCTTACAAAGCATCAAAGGGATCTCATTACTGAAAGGTATGTCAGGAGAAGGTACAAAAAATGTCCACAGCATTAGATACACCATGGAACACAGTGAAGACAGTCATCAAAAAGTGGAGAAAATATGGGACAACCGTGATGTTGCAAAGAATAGGACATCCCTCCAAAATTGATGAAAAGATAAGATGAAAACTGGTCAGGGAGGCTGCTAAGAGAGCTACAGCATTACTGAAGGAGCTTCAGGAATTTCTGGAAAGTACTGGTTGTGTGCTACATGTGACAACAACCTCCCATATTCTCCATATGTTTGGACTATGGGGTAGGGTTGCAAGCCTGAATCCTTTTCTTACACAGAAAACCATCCAGGCCCTGCTAAAATTTGCAAAACAATACATGGTCTCCCAAAAGCATGTGGGAAAATGTGTTATGGTCTGATGAGACCAAGGTTGAACTTTTTGGCCACAATTCCAAAAGTCATGTTTGGCACAAAAACAACACTTCACATCACGAAAAGAACACCATCCCCATGGTGAAGCATGGTGGTGGCAGTATCATGGTTTGGGGTAGCTTTTCTTCAGCTAGAACTAAGGCTTTAGTCAAGGTGGAGGGAATTATGGACACTTCCAAATACCAATCACTTTTGGCCCAAAACCTTCAGGTGTCTGCTAGAAAGCTGAAGATGAATTGGAATTTCACCTTTCAACATGAGAATGCCCCCAAGCACACATCCAAATCAACAAAAGAATGGCTTCACCAGAAGAAAATTAAAGTAATGGCCCAGCCAGAGCCCAGACATGAATCCAATAGAAAATCTGTGGGGTGGCCTGAAAAGGGCTGTGCACAAGAAATGCCCTCACAATCTGACAGATTTGGAACACTTTTGCAAGGAGGAGTGGGCAAATAGTCCCAAGTCAAGATGTGCCATGCTGATAAACTCCTACCCAAGAAGACTGAATGCAGTAATTAAATCAAAAGGTGCTTCAACAAGGTATTAGTTTAAGGGTGTGCACACTTATGCAACCAGCTTATTTTACCTTTTTTATTTTTTATATTTTTCCCCTAACAGATTTGTTTGTTTTTCAATTGAATTGTATAGGTTATAGGTCACATTAAATGTGGGAACAGGTTTGAAATTATTTATTGTGGTCTCATTTTTTATATCACAAAAACCTGGCATTTTAACAGGGGTGTGTGTACACTTTTTATATCCACTGTATCTATATATATGTAAAATGATCTAAACAACATTATACTAAGAGAACAATATTTAAACATAAAGGAGTCTAAAATGAAAAATATCTAAACACATAACACTGACAAAATTCAAGTTATACTAGGGGAGGCATTAGGTCCTTTCCCCACTGTTGTGTGACTTAGGAGTTGGTATATATAATTAGCGTAGTGGGGAGACTTGCTCACCATAAAAAATATGGTTTGAGTTTGTCAGATTTTTAAATGTATGTGTGTGTGTGTTTGTGTGTGTGTGTGCATGTGTATATATATATATATATATATATATATATATATATTTTTTTTTTACACAGACACACACATACACAAAAGCATAGAATTTATACACAAAAATGTATGTTTATAGGACTGAATTCCTAACAGCCCAACAGAACGGTACCAGCACACATGCCTTTTGAGGCAAAATGACACGAAAGTCTTAATGCATTCAGGCCAAGATGCCAGACTCCACTAACTGACACATTTCATCCTTTGTCTTGGCTCCACAGTGTATCATAAGTTAAGAATCTTGTTATGTTCTGAAGTAAAAACACAATCAGATCCTGTGACTTGCACACCAAACTTTTAAATAAAGACAGCTTGCATCACAAAATGAATCAAAGCCCCAGATGCATTGACACAGCGGTAAGCGCTTTTGCATTACATAAAACAATGCTTCATCAGACCAAGAATCAGCAGCAAACATCTCTTAAAATATAAAGAAGAAACCACTCCCAATCAAACACTTTAAAATAAAAAGAAGTTATGTACTCACCATAACATTCCATGTGAGTTGTTCATCTCACCTTCATTCTTACAGATGGGTTCGGAGCCGATCCTCAGCTCCGACTCAGCCAACTGCAAAGCTCGAGGTCTTCAGACAGCTCGAGGCCAAGTCCCTATCCCATGGTGCACCTTGTGTTACCTCAGACCTTGTTTGCTGCCTCTAACAATACCATATGCCATTCTATCCCTCTTTAGGTAAGGAAACCATTGGAAAGACAATCAAATCATGATAAAACATGAATCTTGGTCCTCGAGAAAGCCTGGAGGGGGTCGGAGGGTGGGAAGTAAGAATGAAGGCGAGATGAACAACTCACATGTAACGTTGTGGTGAGAACATAACTTCTTTATGTGAAGTTGTTCTATCTCGCCGTTCATTCTTACAGATGGGTAGTGTCCCAAGCACCATCTTTCTTGGGTGGCTCACAGGAGTATGTTTCTCAGGACAGTGGAACCACAGGAAGCCCTGTCCCTGGAGGCCCTATCAACTTTGTAATGAATGATAAAAGTATGAGGCTTTGACCAAGTGGCTGCTGCACAAATACTATCTGCTGGTTGCCTGGCAGTAAAGGCTGAAGATGTGGAAATAGCTCTGGTTGAATGAGCCTTTATTTTGTGTTGCAGAGGTATATTGGCAGCTGAATAAATGAAGGTGATGCAGTATGATAACCATTTTGACAGAGTGGTTTTTGCCACCATGGTACCTTTTCTGGAGTCGGAAAAGGAAACAAGAAGTTGTTCCGCTCTTCTAAATTTGTTGGTTCTATCTAGGTAAAATCAAAGTTGTCTGTGAACATCAAGTTTGTGCAGCATATACTCCAAGTTATTGGTGTGTTTGGGGAAAAAAACAGTAATTCTATGATTTGGTTAAGGTTAGCCTCAGTACAAACTTTAGGTAAGAATGAAGGATTTGTTTGTAGTGAAACTCTATCAGAATGAAAAATCAAATACAGAGGTGTAATAGACAAGGCCTGTAACTCTGAGACTCTTCGGGCATATGTGATGGCTACTAATAAGACGGTCTTCCAAGACAAAAATTTCAATTCGCATGAAGAAGCTAGCTGAAACTGGCAGAATGATGTGTGAAAGCATAAAATTTAGATTCCAAGGTGTATAAGGGGATTTGGCGTGTGGTCTAAGGTGGAGAGTCCTCTTGAGAAAGGCTTTGGATAGGTTGTGTGACATTAGATTTAAGCCTTCAGTACCAAGATGAAAATTAGAGATCACAGCAAACTGCACATGAATGGTGGCTGCCGCCACTCCCTTGTTGAAAAGCATAGTCAAAAATTCTAGGATGGAGGAAATCGGGGCTAGGTACAGGTCAATGTTATTTTGAGATGTCCATATAGAAAATCTCTTCATTTTCCGAGGTATAATTTCCAAGTAGATGATTTATTAGAGGATATTAAAATATGTTGTGTTTCAGTTGAGAGGTTATGGAACCTGGCTATGTTGGGAATTGGAGCAGCCAAGCTGTCAATTTCAGGGACTAAAGAGAGGGATGAAGAGCCCCCGATGAGTGCATCAGATAGCCTGGAACTGGGGCTAGAATCCAAGGCTCTTCCAATAGATGAGGTTGAAGAAAGGGGAACCAAATCTGATGAGGCCAGTGGGGGTCTGTAAGAATGATGGTCCTTCCCAGGGCTTTGGCTTTTTGTAATACTTTGGGTATCAGGGGTATTGGTGGGAAGGCATAAAGGAGACCCAGGGGCCAATCATGTATGAGGGCATTCCTTGGGGCATCTCCTGGAGGGGGGAATTAGGGCAAAATAGCATCTGCATTTTGTATTCATGGGGATGCAAGGAGATCGCAGCAAGGTTGGCCCCATTTATGGAATATTCTTTCCGGTATTTCTTCTTTAAAGGACCACTTGTGAGGCAACAAAATTGCCTTGCTCAGTTTGTCTGCTATCATGTTGGATTTCCCTGGGATGTGCATTGCTATCAGAAAGTACTGGGTGGAGGTAGCCCACTGCCATACTCTTAGGACCTTTCAACAAGGGGGGTAGGATCTGGTTCCTTCTTGTTTGTTTATGTACCAGACCACCGACTTGTTGTCCTTCTGAATTGTAATTGTCCCCAGAGGGAGAGAGTCCTGAAAGTACTGCAGTGCCAAGAGTACCGCTCTCATCTCCAGGACATTGATATGCAGATGTGTCTCTTGTTCGCTCCATGTGCCTTGGGCTGTTCTTCCCTGAAAATGCCCCCCCCCCCCGATCAGGGAAGCATCCATGGTCACAGTCGCCAATGGGGAGGGTAGGATAAAAGGATGACCTATCATTACTTGGAGAGAGGTCAACCACCACCGAAGATCCTTTTTGCAGGAGTTTGTTAGAATGATCAGATGTGACATTGGGAGTTCTTGATAGGACCATTGCGTGAACAGGAGCCATTGTAGAATCCGCATGTGCATACTACCCAAGGGAATTGCTATGGTTACAGCTGCCATCTTCCCCAACAATTTTAGCACATCTGAGGCTGGTACCTTGTCTCTCAATAGGAGGTTCAGAATTTGTTGTCAAAGTACCAAAATCTTTTCTGAAGGAAGTTTTAAAGGGGTGGTGGTGGTGGTGTCCAAATCTGCTCTGATAAAAACTATATGTTGCGATGGCGACAAGGCAAATATTTCTGAGTTTATGGTAATCCCCAGTTGATTGCCAAGAATAAGAGTGGTGTCCCTGGCTTGTATAAGCTGATGCCTGGTGGTGGCGGAGATGAGCCAATCAACTAAGTACGGAAACACCTGGAATCCCAAATGCCTCCGGTGAGCCATGAACACTGCCATACATTTGGTGAGCACTCTGGGGGCTGTAGTGAGACCAAAGGGCAGGGCTCAAAACTGGTAATGATTGGCTTCCAGCCAGAAGTGCAGATGATCCCTGGATGGTCTGGCCATTTTTATGTGGTAGTACACATCCTGGAGATCTATTGAGCATATCCAATTGTCTTTCCCTAAAAAGGGAAGTATCGACTGTAGCGTGACCATCCGGATCTTCTTCTTGACAGATCTGTTTAGTCTGCTGAGGTCCAAAATAGATCTCCAGTCCCCTGTTTTTTTTGGAACTAAAAAGAATCTTGAGTAAGTTCCGGATCCTATCTGGTCTGCAGGGATTGGTTAGATGACTCTTTTTTTCTAGCAACCTTTGGACCTCTATGGTTGCTTGCTCCCTGTAACTGGGTAGCACGTCCGGGATTTTTGTTATCAAGGGAGGTGGAGTGGCAAAGGGAATAAAGTATCCTCTGGATATTATGCTTTGTACCCAGTTGTCATTTGTTATTTTTAGCCAGGCATCTGGGTACAAAGATAAGCGACCCCTGACTGCCTCCAGAGTTGGACAGTCAGGCCTCCTTTCAGGAGCGCTGGTAGGGCTTCCCAAAGAAATGATCTCTGTTGTCCTGATTCTGCAGACCCGCTATGCCATGGGGGCTGCATCTTCCATTATTACCCCCTCCTCTGCCCCTGAAGGGTGGTTCACCACGTGTACCCTGAAAGGCTCCTTGGGTTTTTCAGTACAACATCGTTCCTCCCTTTTGACCTTTAGGGTAGGGTCTAGTGCAGGTGGAAAAACTGACCCGATGGCAGACAGAGTCTTTCTTTCCTACTCACACCTGCTAAGAATTTCCTTTACTTTGGGCCCAAAAAGAGACGAGACATCAAAAGGGGTGTTCATAAAGGATGACTTAAAGGGCTCTGCAAAGGAACATAAGCACATCCAGGAGTGTCTCCTAAGAGCAATTCCTGTACCTGCTGCCCTACCTGTTCCATCAGCTGCATATGAGATCAGATGCATGGAAGAGTTTACTATGGAATTAAGAGTAGCAAGCTGGGAAGCAACCTTGTCTGCAACTCCCTCAGCTACCGTACCCTGTAGAGAGTCTCCAAGCTCTTTTAGGAGATCTCTTTCCAGTCTCGTAAAATGTGTGAAGTAGCTCACTGATCGCATGGCAAAAGTCGCTGAACTGAACATGCGCTTCCCGTATCTATCCATGATCCTAGAATCTCTGTTAGGAGGATGGACAGATGAAGAAGTTTCTGACATTTCCTTTTTGGTGGCTGCTGCCTCTGCCATGGCATCAACAGGCACTCTTTATCTTGAGGAGAAGAAATAAATTTATTAGGCCTCCTAGAGACAGGCTCCACGGTGTCCGGAGACTTCCACACCCTTTGTGAGAACAGATCCATAAGCTCATCAAAGGGCGGAGACACCCAAGAGGTGGAGGGCTGAGACCCAAAAGCTTTCAGGAGGACCGACTCATCATCAGTAGGGTTGGTGGGCTTCCAGCCACCCCTCTGCTTTAGCATTTCCAAGATATCTGCAAATGAGATATCCTCAGAGGGGGACTGTGGGGACCCTTCTTACTCATCCAAGTCAGTGTCTGAGGTGACAGATTCCTGCAGGGAGTCTAGATGCTTCCTCTTGCATATTCTCTTCCTGTGAACCTCATCAGTGGGAGCTTCTGGTGAGGTCTTGTAAGAGCAGAGTCCGCCCAGTGGGGCTTCCTGAAGCTCAGGGTCTCTACACTTCTAAGGGATCTGTGAGGCGGAAGTAGACACAGGTGCTTTAGGGGAGGAGGTAGTTGGTCCTAAAGTTGTGGATGTCCTGGGGGACATTACTCTCCTCATAGCATCAAAGGCACCCCTGCTCTGATGCGAAGGAACCCCTGGGTTCGAAAAAGCGGATGATTCCCTTGGCACCAGAACTGTGGGCTCCGATCCAGAGGCAAGAGCCGAACTCATCCGCGCCAAAGCTCTAAGTGGTAAAGTCGGAACCAAAAGATCGGTCCGACTGTCCTCCCCGGAACCGACCAGCAAGTGTCGGCTCCTAGACCCCTTGATAGGTACTGAGGAAGTCTGAGTAGTCAGCACCAATGACACTGGAACAGGCGTTGGTTCTGAAGGCTCCACGATCATCAGCTCTAACTCCTCCATCTCCGAAGGACCGGTTTGGGTCGGAGGAGGAAAAGTAGATGGAGGAACAGCTGTCAGTTCCAAAGCCACTTGGGTCAGAATCGATAACAATTTGGCAAATGTCGGTGCCTGTAACAAATTCTGCACCACACGATCCACATCCAAATCAGATAGACTTATCGAGGACCGAGATGAATGGATCGATGATGCCACCGATTGCAAAATTGGTGATTTCAACACTGCAGAGACTGGTCCCAGGACTGGGGACTGGCTCCAAAAAGTTACGAACTCAGCTCCGAAGGCTGTGGAGCTGATGTCGATAATTTTTTGGTGGTGTTGGAGCAAAAGTTCTATGTTCCGAGGATGTCAATTTCGAGGACTTGGTAGATTTTGGAGAGTTTGATGTTTTATCATGATCGCTCAAAGATTCTTGAAAAGACGTTTTTAATAACCCTCTGTCAATCAGCTTTCTCTTTCTTTCCTGTAGAACATGGCTACTGAAAGAAGGGCAGATGGAGCAGCTCTCTTGTAGGTGTAAAGCACCCAAACAATAAATACAGTTAACGTGACCATCCATCACAGACATTTTCTGTCCACACTTTGGGCATTTTTTGAACCCAGATTTGGGATGTTTTTCCTTCTCCTGGTCAGCCATAAGTAGCTGTCTACTGAAGAAAAAAAACAGTTTAAATTACTAATATGAATATCTCAAAGAAAAACAATGTTCAACAAACACACAACTATTCTAATTCAAACTTTCAAACAGTAACTAGCCCCTAAATAAAAACGGGCTGTACAATTCTAAGCAAACTTCTACTACTAATAAAACACTCCTCTAACGTTTTAAATCTAAAGGCACACCAGAATAAGGGAAGGGAGATAATAAAGGCCTAATAAAATGACGGCCAAAGGAGGTATAGAAAGGCTTTGAAAATAGGAAAGAAACTACTTCTACAAATCCTATAAATGTTTCTAAATGGAAAGGAAACTTAATAATCTATAATTAAAAGTCTTTTAGAAAAAAATTCTTAAAGAAGAAAACTCTACTGGCCTAAGCTGTGAAGTATCTCCCAATCTGTTCCAGCAGCAAAGTAGATCTGGGGTAAGACAAGGTGCATCATGGGATAGGGACTTGGCCTTGAGCTGTCTGAAGACCTCAAGCTTTGTAGTTGGCCAAGTCAGAGCCGAGGATCGGCTTTGAACCCATCTGTAAGAATGAAAGGCAAGACAGAACAACTTCACATCAAATAGTATACCTTAAGATATAAAATTAAATCAAATTACCTTCCCTTCATCACTCGCCGTATACAGGAACTCAGGAAAACCTCTTCTCTTGTATATGATGTTATAGCCCTATAAAAAACAGCATTGCTCATTATTTTAAGGTAACCACAGTGACTATTAAATTTCATGAAAATAATGCCTCCTATCCCCTTCATTACTTGTCACTGCTATCTGCTCATGTCCCTCCAGCTTCTCTTTCCTCTTTTCCTGGCTACATCTCTCACTTTCTCCTTTTACCTTACTCTGTGCAAAACCCTTGCTTTTATTCTTTTGATAACGTCTGTCAGTGTCCTCTGTCTTTCTCCTGTTACCTTTCCTTGCTCCATCCTGCCTACTGGCCTTCCGCAACCTCCTCTACACTCCCATTCATCTGTTATTCCTCTTTCTAACTAGTCCTTTATCATCTATAGCTTTCATATTCTTTCATGAAGTTCCTTTACTCTACTGACATCCTTTACTACTACAAAGATCCATTATTCAAACTGCTATCCCATTTGCTGACCATACCACCCCACTCTTGACCACTCGTTTCTGCCCTGACTTTCCTGTTCTTTTTACTTTGTCCTGTTGATGCATCCCTCACTTATATTTTCCTTTTCTAATTATTATTTTTTTAAATCATATAAATTTATATTTCAGAAAATAACTAGGAGGTTATCCTTAAGAATGTACATCGGTGTGACCTGTTAAGCAGATATCAGTTGCATGACAAGTTAAACGGTAATGAAGAGTGACAGACAAACACTTAATACTTAATTTACCTTACTTAGGGACAATGAGAAGTCAACTATTAACAGTTCGGGTATGAGACATGTCCTAATCAAGCTTACCTCACTTATATTTACCTTTTTCTAATTACTATTTTTTAAAATTATATAAATGTATATTTCAGTACCTAAATAGGACAAAATATACCTTGTTGTGACTTGCTAAGAAAATTCTAGGTACATGACAAGTGAAAGGGTAACTAAGAGTAACAGATGAATGGTTGGCACTTAATTTACCTTGCCTAGGGGAAATGAGAAGGTTAGCATTAACAGCTCAGGCATGAGACATATTCATAGATCTTTAAGAAGAAATCATTTCACATCTAATAATGGTGAGATACAATTCACAGAGAGAAAGTCAAATGTCCATCTTTAAGCTGCTCATAGGAGTTTAAAAATAGATCAATAAAATGACAGACAGTAGTAAATATAGATGGAAAGACCAATGTATGAGCTCCACTGTTTAATTCTGTTCTGCCTCTGATTTCCTTTCTCATTTCAACAATCTTCTGAGCCCTTTCTCTGGCCAATACCAAACTGCATCTGAAACTCCCACCTCCTCTCCATACATACCTTCATTCTACTTCAGAACTATCACATCCCAAAGCATCTACCCCTTGCTTGAACAGATTAGACTTGCCATCCTCGCTGGTACTCATAACTTTCACCCCTGCTTTATTTATCATTGTAGAGATGACATCATACCCCACTGAAACACATCTACAACCTGTATATTACTCTTAATATTATGCATATTATCTGGAAGAATGCTATTGTAAAAGAGCTCCCTATGAAACCCAGTCTCTCCAATCTACCAGACTTTCAGCCCATTTCTGTTCTCCCTACCTTAAGGAAAGATTCTGGGAAAATTAATTACATTGCATGCATGACAACCTTAGAGTGCCAGTTCAGTGACGAATGTGCCATGTTAAAGTATATGTTTGCAATGAGGGGTTACCCTGTAGAGTTGAGCGATGAAGTGTTATTTGAAATAAAGAGCAAACGTTAATCTGGGCTTTTTAACCCAATATTATGATAGCGAGATAATTCTACATGTAATGAACTAACTGTTCCTTACTCAAACACCATAGATGAGTTAACAGTTTCACAATTTACATATGCCTTTATTACCAAATTTAAGTTGAAAGTAAGCAATTAAAATAGATTTTGTATAAAAACTGGAAAATTTGAAGGAGGATGGTGATATAGGACAAAAGGTGAGGGAAACCCAAGAGTGGTTTATTGTTGCAACATAAATATAAAAACCTTTTTGAATCTCATCAAAAACAAGACAATTTGTATCCTTCCATGAATAGATGTGGAAGGTATAACTATTGTAAATAGATATATGTTGGTACATCTTGTAATATCAAAGGGCACTTATTCAGTGTTAATGGCAAATATAATTGTGATAGTATGGGGTTAATTTATATAGCAATTTGCCAAATGTGTTCATGTTTTTATATAGAAAAGATGTCGAGAAAGTTACGTCAATGTATTTATGAGCATTTATATGATATAAAAAAGAGAAGAGTGCTTTATTTAAACTCATTAAGGAGAATACTGGGCATACCTTTAAATTCATGGTAATTGAGAAGGTTAACAAATTAGTATGAGGGGGTCCTTGGCCATTGCTCTTAGAAAAATGAGAGCTATATTGGCAAATATACTGGAATTCATATGTATAGCCAGCACTCAATGAACACATCTCGAATATGCCCATTTTATAATTAAAAGCTTTGCAGAGATAAATAGATGTTTTTTAATGTATTTAAATATTCAATATTTTATAATATCTTTCTTATAGTCATTTTTTAGGCTGGCTGTATAGGCTAATATTGTTATTTACATGTTGTCAGTTATTTTATTATTCAATATTTTTAATACATTAACCTTAGACATATTTGGAATAATGCATTGTTTACAATGGCCATTCAAGAGTAGTACTGCTTTAAATTTTATTCACTTGTTCTATTAGTGGGATCATGTGATGAGGCATTTTAACTATTTAATTGATTATTAATGTGTGTGTTTTATCTGATGAAGTTTTATTAACATAAAATTAAAGCATTTATCTTATGGTACAATAAAGTTTCACTACTGGTTTTCTGGTGTTGGAGCAGCGTGTGGTTCCTTTTTTATTTTTTTCATAGTTTGTTGTTTGTTTTACATATGATTAAAGAAAGTTCTGTAGTTACTTTTGGTTTCAGTGACTATTTTGGGTTCATATTCAGCTTTGAGTTTCCTAATGTTACTATTATGCTTAAATGTGCATTTAATGTGGATAGAATAGAACCTCATATAAACAGCCAGTCATTTTTTCCATGTTATTTAGTTTATTTATGAGTATTCCACCATACAGGTTTGTTTTTTTAATTTTACACTATATTTAATGCTGATAGGGCCTGTCTCACCAATAAAACTGTATAAAATAGACTAGAAGTCAGAGGATTTAACAATAGGGTCCAACAAAGGACAATTACAGTGGAACTTTTTAGATCATCAACTAAGTGAAAAATATTTGGTTTTAAGATTTCCCTAAACTTAGACGTATTCACAGCTTATTTATTAATTGTGGTAGAGAAAGCTTAGAGCCAGAAAGGGAGTGACATAAAATAGATGCACGGGTCCCTTTGGGCACAAACAAATGTGGCAGGAAAGTCAGGAATGCGAGGAGGTTGGGGCTACCTGTCAGTAGGTGTACTTCCGGGTCATGGACTTTATGAACATTAATGTGTAGGAAACCTGCCCCCAGTTTTTGGTGACGTGAAGCAAAAGGAAATTTTACTAAATCTTTTTATAATAGGTATGGTGTCGCTGAGCAGATAAGTGGCAGAAGTGGGAGAAGACAGCATTTATGCCCATTTTCCACTTTTGATATCCATTACTAAAATAAATGTTGCTGATCATGACAGTAAATGGAAGTGATAGGAATGGAACTGTTCAGAAATCAGCCCTACGTTTTTATACCCTTTCCTAGCTAAAAGATGGAAGTTCATTATCTTGTGGTATCCTCGATGTAACTCTATTATAGGGTTAACATCAATGTTTATATCCTTTATATTTATTGACATAATCCATACAATGAATCACTGTCTTGTATGTAGAGCAAGATATAATATCACACACATTAGTATGTATAATTCTGAACAGACAAAATAAAAAAGTCTCACATTTACTTTAATTTTATGAATGAGTTACAGAACAGTTGGATATAGATTCCCGAGAAGATGTGCTATTCCTAGATTTTCTGGAAGTTTTCAGTACGATTCATCATAGAAAACTTGTCAAAAGACAAAATAGTTTGAAGGAAAATCAAAGGATGATTACGTTGGAAGCTGGTTTATAGAAAAATTCGGAGAGTAGTGTTGAGAGTTTCACTGTCAGGAAGGAAGGTATTAATGAACGGGATGACCCAAGTATTATTGCTGGGGCTGTTTTTTTTGTTTCTGTATTACACTCTTAAGAACTGGAAATATTAATCATATTGCTGATGATACATCACTGGGGGTATTTTGGAGGATAAGAAGAGTTTGAAAAGGGATTTATGGGGGCTTTCTAATTATTTTTCATTAATGTATTCACTGAAGCTGACACTGTAACAGATCTGACAATCCAAAAAGATGTATAATAAATAAAGGATATTACGGAGGTGTTTGACCTCCATGCCTTATTGCATATTACTAACTTCACATAACCTTTGTAGAAAATGCAGACTTGAAATCGGGCAAGCCAGGTGCTAGTAAACGGAAAATAAGTAAAGCAAGTAAAGGGAAAAGTTTTGATGAATGAAAGTCACATAATCATATGCATAGCTTTTATACAGGAAGTTTGCTTGGGGGATAGGTGGAAGTTTGGTTTTGTACAGTAATCCTATGAAGAAATACTGTTTGCATTGGGAATTTAAATTGGTGGAAAAAGAAAAGTTTTTATAAATCTTTTGATCACCAGGGTCAAACTAATTGTATAATAAATATGTTTGACAGATAATGGGTTTATGTTAAGAATTATTGATCCTGGGTCATTGGTTTTAGTCTCACTTAAAGTATTCTGTTCGGTCTTGGAATTTTGTAGACCATGTAGAAAATGGGCTATAGCAGCACTGAAGAAAGTTCAGAGAAAATCACCAGATTAGGCAAGGTGGTAGAAAGTTTGTATTACAGAAATATGCTCCTGGCTAAAAGGATAGTGCTGCTAGGATATGGATTTTCAAACACTGAAAGATTTTTGAGAAAAGCAGAGCTGACAAAGGATAGATTGTATAAAAGGGAACATCTGTTCAAATGAAAATGTTTTCAAATTTTAATCTGGATTTGAGAAAATACATCTTTCACTGAGATATATTTGGACTGATAGGTGCTTTGCCAGAGATTGTGGTGAGAGTTAATTTTATATTTTATAGGGACTTTCAGGGTGGCTTGAGTTTAATGGAAGAGGGGATGTGCTCAGTGAAGATGTTAAGCTGTATCTTGAAAGACAGGAGAGAGATACTGTCCTTCTGTATCAACATATTGTAAAATAAAACCAAGAACCAAATGACAATAACTTCTAAAACCTAGAAAGGAACTTTCCAAGCACTTTGAAATCAGTTTATTTAGCACTTTCGTCAGCATCAATCAGCTGACTTCATCAGAATGACAATATATTTTACTTGAAGCCATTTTATATAAAAAAATCAAGTCACATGACAATCCAATTAAACAATGAACAAATCTTAAAATTGCATCTAAAACAGTGCTCAGTGAAGATGTTAAACTGTATCTTGAAAGACAGGAGAGAAATACTGTCCTTCTTTATCAACATATTGTAAAATAAAACCACAGGTGATGACATTATTAGTAAAGTAAAACAAAATAAATTAAGCTAGCTTTGAACCCCCATGTTCTCTGCCTAGCTTTGAACCCCCATGTCCTCTGCCTAGCTTTGAACCCCCATGTCCTCTGCCTAGCTTTGAACCCCCATGTTCTCTGCCTAGCTTTGAACCCCCATGTCCTCTGCCTAGCTTTGAACCCCCATGTCCTCTGCTACTTTTCATTAGTAATTATTCCAGGAGCTGTACATGACAGATGACTGAAGAAAAATATGATTGTTCCAGACTATAAGAAAGAGAAATGAAAGTAAAAGGGTTGTAATGTCATACTGACCAATGTATCTTTTGAGTACTCCTTCAAAATACATAGCAAGACTAATTTTTGCAACATTTTTAAATATGTAGAGGAAGTGGGAATAGCATTTACCAAAATGGATTTAGAATAGAAGTGACATTCTAGTGATCTAGCTATCTCTAAGGATAGTCCAAAACAGTGTGAAACATCCTGTATATTTTATGTTATTTAGTCTTTCAGTGTGAGTGACCTCAGGGACTTTAGAATACCAGGCCTGTCTGTCCCTCTTACCTCTAAACTTCTTTGCCAAAAAATTCTTGAGAAAGTAAAAAATAAAGGAAAGGAGAACAAATGGACAAAATCAGGGGAACATTTTAAATATTATTCTAATTCATTTGAAAATTTAACAGAAAAACAGGTTTGCATCAGCATACATTTTATGAATGATAAAAGTATGACACTCTGTCTGTCAATATTGATTCAGTATAATGCCAGAAAATCTAAAATTTCATAAGGGATGGGGCAAAAATATGAACAACATCAGAGACATTCTACCAAATTCTTGACAGTTTACAGGTATAATGTCATCCACTGCTGGTTTAAACCTTGTAAATTATTCAGCTCCATTAGTACAAAGGGATAAATCTCTGATTGTGACTCAGGTTTTCCAAGTTCATCTAGCAGCTCAGTCATCTGTTGGAGCTGCCATGGGGAGAAAAGGAATGACTAGGCTGAAGCCTGCTTATCCCTTCCCTTCTCAGAGAAGAGGGATGGTGAGTGTGTGCCCAGACATGTGCTCTATGGAAGAATCCCCACTGAAGAGCAGGGATCAAGGGAAAGTGTTTCCTACAAGTGTGTGTGTGTGTGTGTGTGGGGGGGGGGGGGCAGTGCCATGATTACATAGGACGTGCAGTTAGAGATTTCAGTTGTAAAGCCCATTAGACAGTAATCCCTTGGACATAATGATGGGCATGTGTACAGAAAGGTAGGTCTAAATGAGAAAACGTTTGGCTCCCATCATCATCTCTAATCCATTGGTTGTAGGGTACTGAGAAATGGAAGAAAACTCAGTAGCTGACAGGCAGGGGACAGAAAAAAATGTTCTTGCCAGTTTGTATTTATTACTTCGGTAATACTATCATCCTAGCCAGTGTTACTTTCTTCTTCTTTTACCTTTGATCTTTCTCATCATTAGTGCCTTCTTTAGTAAATCCAGTCTTTGTATTATGCCCAAAGTATTTTTATTTTATTATAAATGCTATTTAGTGAACAGTCTGTTTTATTTCCTTAAATATTGACTGATCTAGTCTTCTTTCAGTCTACAAAATTATCATATTTTCTTCTTCACCACAGTTAAAAAGCATTACTTTTATGGTACACAGAGTTAATTAATATCCAGGTATCACAGCCATATCTTATTACTGGGAAAACTATGGCTTTAACTATACAGAACTTTTTTAACAAATGTGATGTTTTGCTCTTTAATATCTTATCCAAATCTGCCATAGTGTTTATCCCAAGAATTAATCTTCTCTTAATTTTATGACTGCAGTCTCCACTTACAGATATCTTTGACCCCAGGAAATAAACTCTGTCACTGTCTCCTTTTCACAATTACTTTGCAAGATTAGGTCTTGATGGGCCTAGATGACCTAATCTTACCTTTTATGTGTTGAGCAGCAAACCAGAGTCTGTGTTTTCTGCTTCCTCTGTTGATAACATGATCTTTGACCTTTCCTTACTTACAGCTTTCCAAATGGTTTCATCTGAATGTATGTAGTTGTTTGTATTTCTTCTGCAAGTTTGATTCCAACATCTGTTTTGTCTAACTCACATTTTGCATTATATATTTGGCATATAAATTAAACGCATATGGTACCAATATAGTGGCTTGTTATACTGTTTCTCCAATCTTGTACCAATCAGTTATGCCATATTTTCTTCAAATTGTTGTTTCTTGATCTGTCCCATATTTTTAGAACTTCTACACAATCAAAGGCTTCAGAGTGTTAGATAAATGTATTCACTGAAGATGACACTTTAACAGATCTGACAATCCAAAAAGATGTATAATAAGTAACGGATATTACAAAGGTGTTTGACCAGAAGTAAATATTTTCTGAACTAATTTGCTTTCTCTGTTATCCAGCAGATGTTGACAATTTCATATGTGGTGTCTCTACCACTTCTAAAACAGGCATCTTCATTGGGCAGTTCTTAGTTTATATTTTGCTGGAGACTAGCTTGCTGGCTTCTTAGCAGTACCTTGTTAATATGGGAAAGAGTGTGCTATTGTTTAGTAATATGGACACACTTTAACATTGCCTTGCATTGTGATTAGAATATTAATTGATCTTTTTCAAACTAATCTCCATTGTTTACCAAATTTGCTGCAAAATTAAGAAACAATAAACAATACTATGACCGAATGATTTTTCAAGATAATAAACAATTCATCTGCAATTCCATACATTTTTGCAGCTTTTAATAGGAAGGCTTTCTAGAGTCCACTTGGATTTCACTGTACAGCATGCTTACCTGTAAATCACAGAACATGCCATTTCATTATCAGTACTGTTAGTGTTTCTAATATAGTTCTGCATATTTCTGCCACACTTCTTAATATCTTGTGCTTCAGCTAGACCCCTCCCATTCTTGTATTTTATCTTGACCATTTTTTGCTTGAAAGTTTTTCTTAATTTCAACACTTTTCTAGTAGAGGTCCTTCCTATTCTATTATTTTCTTCCACTTCTCTGTACTGCTCATTTAAATATGCCTCCCTATTTTTGTTCTTGTTATTTTCTGGAAATTTGCATTTAGAACATGTTTTCCTCATCCTAATTTCCCTTTGCCACTTCTAAAGCCTCAAGTGGTTGCCATTTTGCCTTCTTAATCTTCTTCCTGTTTGGAACATTACTTTTGTTGGCAGCTTCTGGAGAATATCACAAACGTATGTCTGTAGTTCTAGGGCATTCCATCCACCAGGTCTAATCCCTTGAATGGTTATTCCCCTCCACTACATATTTCTTCCATCTCTTCATTTCTCTCCTCTCTCTTCCTTCTTCCTTCTCTTCCCTTACTTTTATTTTTCCCTTTCCTTTCCTCCCTTCTGTTATTAGCCAAAGCACCAGTTACTTCTCCAATAGCTCCCTAATTTAACTCCATTTCCTAATCTCCTCCAACTACAAAATCGCTTTCCTTTATTTAAAATGCTTAACATCGTTACCACTGGTTAACACTATACATTGTACTTTACTAGCTGTTTAGTATCCTATGATTGTTGTTTAGTATTCACATTATGTGATGATAATATGTAGTTTATTAATTCAACTGTGTATGTTGAAGCTTTTCTCCCTACGCCTCCACTGAAAATGGGATTCATGCCCAGTCGGACTTTACCGGTAAACTAATGCCAGATAAATAAAATATTCATATGGAATATTTTTGAGCTCATAACTAGTTGACCTAGTGGCTTGCACTGTTTTTTTTTAATTTGATTCTAAACTTTGCAATGAACAACTGATGGCACAAACTGCAGTCAGCTTCAGGTCTTCTTTTTGCTGTCTGTATACAGCATGTCCATGTCTGACTGCAAAGTATATAGTTAGTCTGATTTTAATAATGGCCATTTGGTGATAAACATATATAAAGTCTTCTCTTGAGTTGATGAAAGAGACTGCTTGTTATGACTTGTGCTAAATTCTACTAGTCTGTGTCCCATTTCGTTGTTTAACAATATCCAGCTTTATTAAGCTTTCAAGTAACATCCTCTAGAGGCACAATACAATCCTCATGCATGGTGCATTATACTTGCTGATTACTTGCAGCTATTATAAAAAAATATAACAATCTCTTAACAACAAAGCCTAGACCCATGCCAGCTTTACAAAACATTCCAAGGTATTTCTACATAGTGTATCAAGCAAAATCATTATACCTACACAAAATATAGTTCCCTCTTTAGTCTCAGTCCTACCAGTACAGTCCTGTCAATTTAACCCATTCCCTTCCCTAATAAAACATACAGTAAGAGCCTGCTGTCATGGATGGGCAGTTTCCTAACATCTTTCTGGCCAGCCTAATAGACATGGTCATCCTGAGGCAATGTAGAAATTGTCTCATGTATATTGACAACCACTTACTCGTGAAACAAACAAATACTTTCTGTGAGAGATGTAGTTACACTATGAAAATGGCGGCAAGACTCTCACATAAGGACAAATCAAATGCCAAACAGGTTGTCAGCACACACATACCTCCCACACTAAATAAAGATATGACACATAAACCCACATATGCAGAGATACTCACTAACTTACCAAAAGATCAGAGGCCTCCCAAACAGAAACCACTTACCCACACAACAATGCAAAAAAACAACCACAACACATAACACACATGCCAGTGTCTCAACAAATAAGCCCATAAGGTGTAACACCACAAAAAATAATGTACTGGTCATAGGTGACTCCATTGTTTGACACAGTGATGTTCCCCTCACCAGGCTAAATAGGAGCAGGTTAGAGTTAGCTGTCTGTCAGGTGCCCGGATCTATCAAGTCACTCAAGCACTCATGTCACTCAGCCACAAGTATCGGTATGTTTCCATCATAGTCCATGTGGGGATGAATGACTTGAGACTTACCTTACTGGACTATATGAAGAGAGATGTGACTGAGCTCTTAGATTATGTGTCACAGACAATCAAAAAATGTTTGAATTTAATAAGTGGCTTGGCTTCTGGTGTCAGTCTGAGGGGATCCAATATCTGTCAGCCTAGGAAGACATGGCCAGTAGGCCATGATACTTTGCTGGAGATGGCCTGCACCTGTCTCCTCTAGGCTTTTGGAAAATGGCAAAGGCATTAGCCACCCCTATTGTACCTTTTTAGGCAGTGTCAAAATAACCAGCCTCCCAACATAACAAAGGAGTCTAAACAAGGAACTGCACTCCCTGGAAGCACTCCTCACTTTGAAAGATGATGATGTCTGTGCAGTTACCAAGACATGGTACAAAGGTGCAGAAAGCACCCTGGCAGTGCAGGGCTAAAATGCCTTCCATACATTCAGACCACAAACTGAGTGTGAAAGAACCAAAGGAGAAGATGTATTTATCTTCATTAAGGAGAAATACACCCTGAGACTGGTCAAACAGTATGACTGTCAGCACACCACAAAGAGGCTCAAATGTCCTGGACACACTACTCATTAACATGGGAGAGCATTGCAACTCCCTATGTGTGATGTCCTCCCTGGTAAGATTGGATCATAAATCAATCTCGTTCAATGTAATTATAAGAGCAGATACCAAATCAACCTCAAAAATGCTTACAAATTTTTCAAAAGACAAATTACCTCCTACTAAGTGATGGTATAAGAAATTTCAAAGTCCCATCAAAGTCCCATCGTACGCAGATAACAGACTTTTATGCAGAGGTATACACCAATACCCTGTACATCCATGTATACGGTTAGATAGAATTGGCTGTACCTGACAGCATTAAAACCAAGTCTTGCCAAAAAAAAAAAAAAAAACGCCCTGGTGGACCCCTAGTATAAACAGACTATGCAACAAGAGAGAACTGGCTCAACAGAGGAAGAAATCCCTCTCTAGCCTAAACAAACAAATTACAGATCTTGTCAAGTCCTCCAAAGCTAATTGCAAAGCAAAAATAGCATCCCTAGCTAAAGATAATCACAAGGCATTCTTTAACTATGTCCAAAATCTAAAAAGGGAATACCCAGCTATGCACTGAACTGATTGTGAATGGCACCACCCATACTCAACTGGAAGTAGTAGCCAATCAGCGAGCTGACAGATTTAAAGCAAACTTCATCCCCCAAAGTATATCTGCCATCACTCTTCAGCCTATTATCTGAAGAGAGCAGGTCATCTCGGCACTCTCCAAGGTCCAAAAGATGGCATCAATGGGACCAGACAACATCCCAGGTTGCCTTTTAAACAACTTTGGCCAAGCAGACTCACTTGGATCCCTGTTTAACCACAGCCTATCAACTTGCTATGTTCTGGCAAAATGGAGGACAACAACAGTAATCCCTCTGCACAAGGGGAGGGGACCAGCAGCCGACCCTAGGAATTACAGACCCATAAGCTTGACTAACCTCATCTGCAAGGGCATGGAAAGAATCATTACAGATCTTATTAACAAGGACATAGGTAATCTCAGAACTCTGCACCCAACCCAGTTTGGATTAGTTAAAAATAGATCATGCCTGTTAAATATGGTTGACTTATATGAGAAAGTCACCAAGGCTCTGGATGAGGGAAAGACAGTGCATACCACCTATCTTGACCTCGGCAAGGCATTTGATACAATCTCCCGTTCAGGTATTACAGAGAAACTCTCCCAATTGGGAATTAACCCCTACATTACAAGATGGGTAGCCAACTGGCTCACCGACAGTACACATACTGTCAAAGTGGTGGACTTCACCTCTAGCAAAGGACCAGCCACCAGTGGCATACCACAGGGCTCTGTGCTGGGGCCCTTACTGTTTGGAATTTATTTCTCAGAAGTACAGGTAAACTTGGACAGCCTGTGGTTGACCATGTGAGCTGATGATTGCAAATTGGGAGCAATCATGGAGTCCAACAATGTTACCCTGCAGACAGGGTTAACTTGGACAAATGATTGATGCTAAAGCCACAGATTAAAATTAAATGCAATAAAATGCATTAGTATTCCATTTCAGAAAGCTGAAATCCCTGCTAATTACATTATAGACAGCACCCCCCCCCCCAAGTGTTGACCCAGTGGTATGTGATCTGGGTACTTAGGTTGAGAGCAATTTGAGCATTGACAACCACATATCTACAGCAGTGGCACATCTTATAAGTAAAGGCATTGCATCTAGTTCTCAGGATGTTATAATTCCATTATACTTAGCCCTCATCAGAACAATAATTGAGTACAGTGCTCCCTTTTGCATGTACCTCATCATACACCTGCAACAACTGGAGAGATCACAGACATTTCTCACCATGAAATTACAAGGTACACAAAACCAGTCTTACACAGAAAGAATGAAAGCCCTGTCACTGTAATCCATCTCCAACAGGTTGCTAAGGGGTGACCTTTGCCTTGCTTACAGGGTAGTCTCTGACCCAGCCCAGATGGTGATGTTACACATTCGTAAATCAAATTGCACGAGGGTCACTTGCTCCAGGCATTTTAACCTAGCCTCTGACATAAACAGGTCATGCTGGAGAGATAAATTCATCTCCCAGAGACTGACATTTCTCTGAAACAAGCTTCCGATTCACATGTAGAAGACCCCCTCCCTGACCCTCTTCAAGTGCAACCTAAATAAATGGATGGGTGATCACAAATTCACTCCTAGGGTGGTGCCTATGTCCCTTCTGGACAGAAGGAGTCAGTATTAATTACCATAGACCCTTACCTCTGTGAACTTCACTCACCTAACCACCAAGAATTGGAGCAACTCAGGATAAATATGGCTAAGCTTGTAAGGCCTCTAGCTCTGATAGCCTAGTAACCTTATAAGAAGCTATGAACCTATAATAACTGGTTAATAACACTTCGGGCAGCACATTATGTCCAAATGTAATGTACCTGCAGCTGTATTCTGGGCCCATATAAGAGCAGAGAAAACAAAATGAAAAAAACAGCACATGCATTCTAACTATTTACAATGAATTAATTTATTTATGAACAAGGACTTGCACTTCTACTGAACTTTCTTATATCTTTATCCATCCATCACATGCCTCTCAGTCTTCATCAAGGAGCTGTCCTTACCCATGTCACTTAAATTCCTCCTTTTTTATTTTTTTTCACCACTCATCTACTATCACTAGATTGTCTCCTTGTTTCTCCCACCTGTGTCAGTTATCTTTTTCCCATTCAACAAAGCCTCCACCTTAACGATCTGTCTCTTAGTTACTTTCTTCCCTGCCTTCTTCTTACTTTTCTGCTGATATATCATTCCTATTATTATTCCTAACCTGGAACCAAGAGCCAAAAAAAAAAAGGACAACAACACCAGTATGAGCCAGTCCAAGAATGAAGTTCCACAAAAAAACACCACGTTGATAGAACACAGGTTTATTTAGAGCTTTCGTCGGATTATATCCACTAACGTCATCAGAATAATTTACAACAAATTCCACACCTATTTAAATAGAAGCACAAGATAAAACACATGACTGTGTCAACCAATTAAATACATAAATTAATTAACTATACAAAAGCTGAACACATTGGTAAAAAAACACATTTGTAAAAAAATCTGTAAAAAACAAAATAGTACAGCCTGCCACATAAATAATGGTGCAAACAACCACAGTACTTTCCAAAACTAAATGACATATGAACATAACCTGAGAAGGCTACCAATGCTTACACTGTCATTGAGACCTGGGGGAACACAGGCATTTAATCGAACCTGCCAACGGAGTTCCCAAAACTCTAAATAATCTTTCTTGAAGTATATTGGATGGTTGCTCACATAATGCAGGAGACTATTACAATAAGTAGGCTTCCTGTACAAATTACTAACAAAACATTTTTTGTTTAAATCCTTTCTGATGTCCACAGCCAAATAATTGATGCCAGAAACATTGTGAACAAAAGTAAATTTCAGAAACTCAGTTGTGTTATTAAAATAACGAATAAAAGATGTAACATCTTCACCAGCGTCATTCCATAAGAAAAACAAATCATCAATATAATGCAAATGTACAGTCCACATATTGGAGAACTCAAAATTAAATAAGTACTTTCTCTCCCACAATAGCATGATGATGTTTGCTAAGACAGGAGCACAAATGGCTCCCATAGCAATGACGATCTTTTGTAGAAATTACTGCCCTTCAAAAAAGACAAAGTTGTTTTTAATAACATCTCCATAAGTGTCACCAAAAACAAAACTTCATTGTTGTTAAATAAATGACTGTCAAACAAAAACTCCTCAAACCACTCAAGACCGAGTGTATGCGGAATGACATTATACAAATTAGTTACATCTACTGTAAGAAAACTGGCATTTTCTTGAAACATTACACTATTTAGTTTGTCCAAAAAAATGCCAAGAATCAACACAAATGTGCCTTTCACCTTTTAAAACATCCTTAAAGGCAAAATCAATAAATTTTCCTAATGTGTGGGTTTTAGACCCAGCAGCACTGACAATAGGTCTCATGGAGGATTTCTCTTATCCTTATGTATCTTCGGAATTCCAAAGATACTTGGAACCTTGGGGTACTGGTTGTATAAAAAATCAAACTGGCCAGATTCCAACTGGCCTTGATCACACGTCTTGTAATATGATGTCATTCTATGATGCGAGAAATGGACAAAATGTCGTGAAACCTCCTTGTAAGTACAGCCATCAAACAACAGAAGGTTCATCCTGTCAACATAGTCCTGTTTAGACATGACAACTACCCCCCCCCCCCCCCCGGTCAGGCTTCATAACTCTTACTGATCTATCCTTACAGATTTTGACCCATACATTTTTTTCAACAGTATTCAAATTGTCGTAACTGTTCTCATTCCTTTGATTCAACAATGCCCTAAAGTCAAACTCACAAATATTTTCAAATAACAGTAAACAATTTTGAACCGGAGGGTTATATATACTTTTTTTTACATAACCCAGCAACCTGTGCACTTAACTCAGCTTTGTTGAATAAAAGTTTAAAGTTTAAATTCCTAACATACAGTTTTAAATCTAAAACAAGATCTATAATGCTCGAGCATCTTGCTGGCACAAAGCTAAATCCCTTACTAAATAAATCTGCCATTTGTTGATCAAAAAAATGTTCCGAGAAATTATACACAGTAAAATCAACTTTGTCATTAAAAATACATACCGGATAATCTCCCAAACATACATTGTCAGACTCATCAGTGATACTATAGTCCAAACTAAAGTGTTCATCCACCACTCTGGCTGAAGTCCTGAAAACTTGCACTAGTTCCATCGAGTAAAATGCCTGTTTCTTCTCTGTTGGTGAGACGACTGCTGCAGTTCCAATGGTCTGTAATTCCTTGTTTGTGCATTGTTGCCTGGTCGCCTCCTGTTAAGTAATCTCTCCGACCTGCGAGGCAAGTCCCGTTCTAAAGGGAATTCATTACCAGCATAGTCAGAATGCTCCCCACCATCAGTAATGACGTCATTATGAGAATCAAAGTCATGGGAGGTCTTTGGTGAAGTTGTAGGTGGCTTAAGATAAGCCGTACCTAAAGCATAAGCTTTTTTGTCCCTTTCTAGCTTTTTTTCTTTTCGGGACCTAACTTCATCAACAATTCTGTTTGTCTTAATGAAAACCTCCCTATAAACAGCAACAGAAGGTTCAAAAAGTAGATCATTGTGTAAAAGCTTGTCCAAGTCAATAATTTCCTTACACAAAGTCTCAATTGCTTTCAAATTAAATTTAATAAAGGTTTCCATCAATTCAAACCCCTGCCAGTTGAAAAGTTCAATGAGTTCTGTATGCGTAGGGGAATCAGTAGTCAGCTCAGTGGGGTAAGTCCAGCATCTTAGCCCCTTAGGAACAACTTTGTTTTTAATACATTCCACAAAATACAAGTTTTCTAATTCCAGTTTTTTGCACTTAATCATCTTTTTTTCTAAGCAATTTAAGGATTGATTAAATGTCTGGACATCAGATGTTGAACTAAGATTCCCATTAAAGCCAACATCTTGTTTTAACCAAAACTGAATATTAAATTCATTGTTAACCACCAATGGGGTGGAGGAACAGTTAACAATCTGCTCTGAAACAACATTATGAGAATCAGGCTGGGCAGAAGACATTAAACCCACCTGAAACACTGCTGGTTGAGACACAGTCATACTGGAAGACGAACCAGCTACTTGTTGAGAAAACTGTTGAATAAGCTGGGTTAGAAGCCCAATGTTCTCCACAGGATCACTTCCCAAGGCAATGGTTCTAGTAGACTCTATTCGGAGGATGGTCCCAACAAACTCAGAAACCAAGAACAAAAACAAAAAGGACTACAACACCAGTATGAACCAGTCCAAGAATGAAGTTCCACAAAAAACCACCACATTGACAGAACACAGGTTTATTTAGCGCTTTCATTGGATTATATCCACTGACTTCATCAGAATAATTTACAACAAATTCCAGATCTATTTAAATGGAAGCACAAGATAAAACACATGACCATGTCAGCCAATTAAATATACAAAACGCTAAATAAACCTGTGTTCTATCAACGTAGTGTTTTATTGTGGAACTTCATTCTTGGACCGGTTCATGCTGGTATTATTACTAACCTCTCGACCTTTCCATTTTCTAGTTATTAATTTCTTGCCATCTGTTATCAACATTTCTCTGTCCTTTTCCCACATTGTTTTATGAAATCCCAATAGAAACATTTTCTTGCTGAGATTCCCCCAGGTAGGACAAAAGCTGTCTACATAGACATTGTATTTCCATCTTGAATGTATCCAGTTTAGGGAAATACCAGAAAATGTGTACCCGGGTCCCTCATTTTCTGCCTGGAAAGATTCTAGCAAGTCTAGGCAGAGAATATAAATACTTATATAAACACTTCCAGGCATGTCCCAGTTCTTTTTCTACATCAAGGCCAAACTTTTCTACTATTCCAGCTACTCTTTGACTATAAGCATTAAATTTCACATATAGTAATTGTAATATTTCTTTTTTTGTGTTATATCCAGATGGTGTGGCAGATCCTCATAACACTGGATGATTTCCTCCTTTATGGCATAAGTGTAGCTGGACTATAAACTTGTATAATGTTTAATGACTTGCCTTACAATGTTATTCAAATAATCGTATAATGTTTGAGTTGTAAATAAGCATGTATTTTTAGTACCCTTTTATAGACTATAAGGGTTACTCCATTTCTGCTGTAAGATTCTCGTACATAGTAGAAGATCTAATAATTGTCTTATATAGAATGACAGATTCCTGACCATTTAGTTCACTAATTCACAATATAAGTTTACTTTGATTCATTGTTGTAACATTTCAAATTCCAATGGTGGTTAACTTTTTCACCTCAGAACTCATCATCAGACGGATGCCCTCCTGGCTTTAAACCATCAATATTTTAACCTCTAGCTGTACACACACTTGTCCGCTGTACTTCTCCAGTAGTAGTTGGGCACCTTCAGACCCAAGGGTCTCATCCTCCACTGTCATTTAGACATGACTTTAGTTGCCTTTGTCTGTAGGGTTTTCTTTGCAAAACAATAATGAAGTGGATTATCAGTACCTTCTCCTAAGGGAGTGTATTTAGTCTGATTTGTCTGCTAAAACCTACCAGTCTTGTCTGGCCAGACAAAGAATACCTCATAGCTTCACCGAGATACATAAGCCCCTTTCCCACAAGGTAATGGTCAATACTTTACTGCATTTAGAAGTGGTATTTTACAGGAATCTTCATTAATGTTTTTTTTTTTAATTCTATTTATTTATTTGTAAGTTATTGATTGGAGTAATGTACTGATCCACAACGGACTTATTTTCTACATTGCACTGCAGTCTGCAGACAACAAAAACAGGCATTGTTATTCCAGTTGTTACTGTGGGAATTTGCATTTCATGGGGCTGACATAACATTTAGATTAACCTTCACCAAAAATGCCCTGTGGTTCTGAAGATGTCTGATGCAATAGACAAAAGCACAGGTCCTGTATGATGTTGCTGATAAAAAGGATTGGTTTTACCACATAATTTTGAGTGAATTCTGTGGACTTCACAGGGTGTTTTTAATGAAGTTTATTTAGTATTTGGTCACCCACTGGCAATTGGTGTTTTTTCTTGTATGAAAACATGTAGACTGAGTATCTGTTTAGAGATTAAGGTAAAAACACATATGCTTAAATATTTGCAGTTATTTTCAATCAAGTAAAATTCCAATATTCATTGCTAAAATGCTGTAATGCATTGCTTAAACATGGTAGCTTTAAAATTAAGCAATGCACAATCAAGCACTAACACACACACACACACACATACACAAACACACACACACACACACACACACACACACACACACACACACACACACACACACACACACACACACACTCACAGACACACACATTGAAATGTCTTTGTACAAAGAATCTAGGTCACCAGGAATACATCAGTGGTTTGAGCTTACTGTGTCTGAGGAGAGAACTCAAAGTATGGGAACAGTGGTCAAATGGTATTTAGCTAAATACCCAATGGATAAAGCACTAACTGGTACAGCTCTGTAGAATGAGTGTTACTAACTGACTTTGGAAATGCTTATAAACATACAAGGAAGTTGGCAGTCCCAGGTTTTGGGTCTAAAAACTAGTCAGTCTGAGTGACTCTTTCCTGTAGACCTTGGAAAACCATGGCATCGTATGATGAACCCTTAGTAGGAAATGCTCAAGTTCACTGATTAGTGAGTCAGATATTCAGTTTTAGCAGCTTGAATAAAAAAAAAAAATCCATGAAGTAGATCAATCTTTGAGAAGTAACCATTTTTTTGATGACTAGCACAGTACTTAGTTCTCCAGTTCAGTAAATTGTAGGGATGCCATCTGTGCTGGCTATGTGTATCCTCATTGTTGATGTGAGCCATTTCCCAGTGACATGTTGCAGAGGAACTAGCATTCCTCTGGTTTGATGATAGATGTGCATACTCTGTGAGAGCGAGTGCAAGTGTGCATGCTGTGATATGTTATTGCCCTATTCAACATGAGTGGATCAGCTTCTCTGCCTTGCACCCCATGAATGCTGCAATAGACCCCAGCTCCTCCATGTATTTATTTATTTATTTTATTTTACATTTGTGTACCAGGAAAGTCCAACTTGGAATGAGCTAATTTTCAGCGGAGGCCCGGGGAGAAACGCTCCAGGTGCATGCCTTTGTAACATGGGAAGAAACTGGAGCACCAAAGGAAACCCACACAAATGCAGGGAGGACATGCAGACTCTGCACAGAAGGCACTCCAGCTGAGAATTGAACTGGAGAACCTCTTGCTGTGCGGTGACAACGTTAATCACTGCACCACTGTGCCATCCCCATTAGTTGAAACAACTAGTCAGAGAATGGATGCATGAGTGAATGCACGGTGGTTTTCATACCAATGAGCTAGGGTGATTGTTTGTGTCTTTCGGCTTTTCCCGGTTAGGGGTCGCCACAGCGGAACTCCCGTCCGCTAATGATTGGCAGTAGATTTTTACGTACTGGCTTGCCGGGCCTAACGCACAACCTTCAATGAAGGAACGCCCATTCACGCATGTCGCCACACAGAAGACGCTCTAACTGAGAATCGAATGGGCAACGTCTAACTGTGAGGCGACAACACTTCCGCAGCACCACCACTGCAGTACCAATGGGCTAGGGTGATAAATATGCTTATTTGGTTGGTGGCAGTTTGTATAAAGGAAAGATTTTTTTTTTTTTTTTTTTTTAGTGTTTTGTGTGCTTGTTGGATTAGAAGAATCTCTGCCTAAATGCAGTTTTGCATGCAACAGATAGTAGGAGATTTTCCAGACCTGGAATAGCAGTTTATTTTTCATTTATTTTATTCTATGTGATAGGTAAAATAAGTGATTTGGTCAAGCCAGGGCTATGTATGCAAAGTGGGAGGTAGTTTATAAATTTGACCAGAAAGGTTGGTGACTGACTAATTGTTTTGTATAGTTTTTGCCAAATTAATGCTTGAGCCAAATAAATGTTTTTTATAGTATTGTGATAGTAAGCCAATCTGTAGATTACCATTTCATTGTTATAAACGATAATCTTAATGATCAACAATAGAATTATAGTAGGGCTGATGAAGGGAGTGACAACCGGAAATAAAACACTGACTTAGGGAATTCCTTTAAAAAAGGTAATGAAAAGGAGAGGGAAAGTCAGTTTTGATAATGAAGCTTTTGCTTGAAAGAAAGCAGAAGAATCATTTTTTGACTTTAAGATAAAGGCATCTAGGTTTAGATTGCACTGAAGTATTTTATGTTTTACAGGATGAAAAACCATAAAAGTCACTAGCCACAAAAAATCAAAACTTAGAACAACAAATAAAAAAAAAACAGCAGTAGGAGCCTTTGGGAACCACTCTTTAATAATGATATTAAGCGCTTTCATCTACGTATCCAGACTTCTTCAGAACAAAAAACACCCTCAATGCATCAACTTATATAAAAATTTAAATTACATCACATGACTATAAATAAATGCACCTTTCAATTACCAATGATCTAAAAGGCAGTACTAACTTAATTTATAAATGCCATCTACACCTATAAAATACTAAGTACATAAAAATATATTGCAAATATAAAACAACTTTTAAACACAGTTTGACCTTGGTTACGATCGATGCAAAGGACTTATTTTCTGTGATCCCTCATCTGATATGGTTAGAGTGGTTTTATGAGTTTCTATGCAAGAAGTCAGACTTGGACCACAGTAAGGTTAAAATGTTAACGATGTTAATGGAGATGGTTTTAGACAATAACTTTATTATGTTTGAGAGTCAACTATTTAGACAATATTCAGGTGTGGTGATGGGTGCTTCGTGTGCTCCTATGTTTGCCAACCTTGTAATGGCCTATTAGGAAGACAATTTTGTCTTCCCTTCACCTTATAGAAATTGTTGGTCATTGTATTGGAGATTGTTAGATGACATAATATTTTTTTTGGTCAGATATCATGGACAATTTAAATGAATTTTTTGAAGTTTTGCATTCTACTATGAGATTTTTAAAATTTAACATGAACTTCTCAAGTGAGGAGATTAACTATTCAGATTTTACAAGTTTTAAGAACTGAAAAAAGTCTTGTTTTGAATCTTATTTATATAGGAAACTGATGTACTATATTTCTTTACTTAATTATAGTAGTTAACACCCATTCCATCAGAAGACGTCATTAGTGAAAGGGCTATTCATGACTTTTTCACAAATTGTGTATCACAATGACAGATTGGTTCAAGAAAGTGAAAAATTGAAAAAAAAATGTTTGAGGTTCATAGATATCCTAGTAGGCTGTTAAATAAGGTTTGCCATGAGGTTAAAGTGAAAAGGGGTAATGGCAATTTTTCACCCCTTTTAGGGATGGGTACCCAAGGTATGTTTAATAAGACCCATTATGATGGTCAAGACGGGTATTGTAAAGCTATGACATTAACTTAGAATGCTGACTTTACAGATGTTAGAAATATCATATTCAAAAACTAGAATATTTTTTCTATAAGTCATGAACACTTGGACATAGTGGATAGTTCACCTAGAGCGGTTTATAAGAGGGATGCTAACTTTAAGTAACTTATAGAAATAATAAATCATGTGATTATATAGGATTTATGAAGTGTGGACACTGCAAACAATGTAAAGTTATAATGGTGGGGTTTGAATTTAATGTATATGGGTAAGGAATGGTTAAACTTAGACATAGCTTTTATTGCTTTAGTCCTGGGGTGGTGTACATGGCACAATGCCGACAATGTACATGCTTTTGTATAGGTAAAATGACACAACCTTTTAAGGCAAGGTTTTATTGCCATTTATATGATATTAAAAAGTAAGATGAAAGTAATGCATTATATCAGCACCTCATTACCAATGGGGTCACAGGTTTAGGTTTTATATTATTGACCAGGTTGATATTGGTGGTAGGGGAGGTCCCAAGGATAATGTTTTAGAACTGATGAAGATAAAAGGCAATTAAAACCAACTCAGCTACAATACCAGGTCTTAATGACATGATATATATTTCTAGTGTTGTGTGGTTAAAAGCTGTTTTATATTTTTAATATATATTTATGTACTTAGTAATTTATAGGAGTAGATGGCGTTTATAAATTAAGTTATAATTGGTTAATTGAATGGTGTATTTATTTGTGGTCATTTGATGTAATTGAAATTTTATAGAAGTCAGTGTATTGAGGGTTTTTTGTTCCGAAGAAGTCTGGATACTTGGACGAAAACGCTTAACATCATAATTAAATAGTGGTTCCTGAAGACTCCTATGTCTGTTTTTTTCTTTGTTGTTCTAAGGATGAAAAACTGTGGTGAAGTGAGCAAATGTTGCTTTATAGGTAATAGCTTTATCAGGACTTTATAAGAAGCCACCAGTTTATGTTCAGATTACTGGTAAGGTGCTTCTGCCATTGCAGAATCCACACTGATATTTGAAGATGACACCATATATTTTTTGTGTAGTCACAGATCTGGATGTAAAAGATTTTTTTCCCTACGATTGATAGGACAGAGATGGCTGAGAAGTTATTTTCCAAATAAAGTGTTGATATTTCGAGGAGTTGATGGATAATTGAATTTTAGAAAAGTTTTACTTGAAGAAAATATTATATAGGTGTTGAAGTGGTCCTACAATAAAGGCCTTGCCTACTTTAGAAACAGAAAGAAAGGCAATTTGACTAAGAGTTGTTAATTTGTGCATAAGTTTATTTTACAAATGGATATTTTTGAAGAAGACTTTATATATGGTTAAGCTTGAGTATTAGTGCAATTTACAGATGTGTTAACAATATGCATATTGGGAATAGTTTGGAGAAGTTATATGCAAACAATTCATGAAAGAATAAGACACTTAAAGTGAGTAAGATGAGGTATCCTGTCTGAAATTTTTTAAAGGAATTGACCGCTTTCCAAGTGTGCCTAGGTTTGCTTAGGAAGGGGACTTGCTTATCCTTAAAGTATATGGCTTTATGCTGCAATATATAGGTTTAGACAAGTCTCTAAGAAAGATATTTTTCTCTTGGGGTTTGTATGATGCTGAATTTCCAGGGCTTCCAGACATCCTTCACTGTAAGAAGGGGAGAGAATTTCTTTAGGTATTTGTTTATTTAAACATTGTTTCTTTAGCTTGCTAATCAAGACAAACAACTGGTCCTTGAAGTTAAGAAGTTTGTTGGCAAAATGGTTGGCAGTGGTGTTGATATTGGTGGAAGGTTAATAGGACTCAGGTCAGTGGCTGATTGTGCGGCAAGGAGATTTTTTACATTGTTTTGTCACCTCACTTTAAATGTCACAAAGGGTGGGACTTTGCCAAGGGAAATTTTAAATGTGATATGGAAGAAGTCACTGAAAAAGTGTAAGACATTTTACAATTAATATTTAGTAATGAGTAGAGCAAGGGCTGGATGATTGTCAGAGGTTTTGCTATGTATGTTGGTTTCTTTAACAATCTCAGCCAATAACAAATACCAAGTCAGCTCGGGATACCATTTTGTTACTGTTTGAATGAAAGAGGTTGATTTTCATGTTTAGCAAGACTACAATATTACATCTGCTTAACAGTGACTTTAGTAGGATGTGAATCACATTATAGAATGCAGTGGACCTTGGCCGTGTAGAAAGATAATGGGCAGGATTCACGAAGGCTTGCACGGAGTGTAAGAGACGTGTAACACTCCATGCAAGCCTCGCAATCCAGGAACAACCCTAAACTCCATGTAAGAGACCAGCTAAAACGTCTCTTATACGGACTGGGCGTGGACATGCTAAATACCTCACTTGCAGCCGAAAGGTATGCAAATGAGGTATATTAGCGATCCACGAAGCAGAAACCAGTCCGTGTAAGAGATGTTTTAGCTGCAGAAATGTACTCAGTTGACAACTGAGTATGTTTCTGCAAATTCCACAACGGAGCCATGTCAGCTCCAAAAAAAGGGTGCATATGACTCAGGCAGCATGCCAATGGCCAAATATGTGGCCATTGGCAAGATAACCCGATGCAAAAATATTAAAAATGTAATTTTTTTTAACCCAGCGCAGACCCGCGCAAATGGACTGCGCTGTATAAAACCATAAAAAAGAAGGTTATAAACCCACAAATGTGGGTTTCATGCAATACATGGAATGACAATGCAGGGACCAGCAGACCAAAAACAACATGGCCACCGTGTAGTGGTTGCTAAGGGGGGAAGCTGAGTCTAAGACATGTAACTAAGCATTAGTAGGCAATCTCATGTAAATGAGGGTTAGGATACTGAATCTCACAGTCACATAGCAAATGAGCACAGTCTGAGTAGTGTAAGAGATACATAAGAGGGAGGAATAGAGTAGGAGATAGGTGACATCACAGGGGGGAATGGTAGAAAGAAATGCAGTTCATTGGAGGTCAGTGTAACATGACAGATGACAGACACAGATCATGGAAAGAGGTGTGTCACTAGATAAGTCAGGAAAAGTCAAGAAATGGAAGGTGTACACTGTTACTTACACCAAAGTTTCTTGCTGGGCGTGCATGCGCACGTGTGCGCGCCATGAAGCGCGAGTAGGACAGTGTGCACGCGTGTAAGGCAGACTGAGCATGTGGGAGCGTGTTGGGAGATGTTTAACACTGTTTGCGCTGGTGTGCGCGTGTGTAGGGCAGGCTGAGCATGTTGGAGGCTGTTGGCAGACGTGTAACAGTGTTTGCGCGGGTGTGCGCGCATTTTAACCCGAATAAGTAGATTCTGAACCGTGTAAGCATGTGTGCGCGCGTGTAAGCCACTGTGAGCATGTTTCTGATGGTATGCACGTTGCTCCCCCCTGAGGAAACAGAAAGGAAAAAGGAAGCAACAGAATCAATAGGAAGCTAGCAGGGATAACAGCTGAAGCTAGCAGGTGAAAACAATTAGAAGCAGGCAATTACACAGGCAGAATAGTAGCCCAGCCCAGCACTTAAAACTCTGCAAACAGTAGTGCAGGATGTTTCTCTTAAGAGACACTGCAAGACAGGAGTAAGCCAATAGAAGTGAAAACTGAAAAAGCTTCACTCAGAGCAGAAATGTTAGGGGCTGCCATAGCTGTCATAATGAGACATAGGCGACTTGCTGAGGGTGGTGACAATGCAGATGGTGCCAGACAATCCACAGTGAGGAGACGGAGAAGAGTGTACAGGCCCAGGGTCACCTACCATGGGTTACATGAGCTGGAGATAGTAGAGCGCTATAGAGTGGACAGAGAGCTCCTGCAGCAAATTGTTGAGCTGTGCAGGCCACGCCTCACACACAGAACCAACAGAGGGAACCCATCCCAGTGGAAACCAAGGTATGTGTTGGCCTAAGAATACTAGCAACAGGTACCTTCCAGAGACCAACTGGTGATATGATGGGGATATCACAGGCATCAGCCTCCAGGGTACTGCACCAGTTCCTGGATGCCATGTCATCACATGTCGGTGATCATGTATATTTCCCCAATGCCCATGAGGTATTGGCCAGCAATATGCGTCTCTTCCAGCAAATAGCGGAATACCCTGAGGTAGTGGGTGCAATAGACTGCACGCACATACGCATCAAAGCACCAGCCGGTGAGCAGGGTAGGGCCTACATTAACTGAAAGGGCTTCCCCTCCATCAACTGCCAGGTCATGTGTGATACCCAGGGCATAATAATGAATGTGTGTGCTGGCTGCCCTGGGAGTTACCACGATTCCCACATCTGGCATTTGACGCAGCTGTACCAGACATTTGCCAATGGGGACATCCCACATGGACACCTAATGGGGGATGCAGGTTATGCACTGGAGCCGTGGCTGATGACACCCATCAGAAACGTACACACACCTGAACAGGAACGCCATAATGAGGCACACGCACAAACACGTAATGTAATAGAGCGTGTGTTTGGGCTGCTCAAGTCACGGTTCCGGTGTCTGGACACATCTGGTGGAGCCTTGCAGTACACACCAACTACATGTACCCAAATTGTCATGGTATGTGCTATGCTACATAATATGATCTTGCAAAAACAGCTGCAGCAGGACCAGCATTGGGCCGGACCAAACAGCCCCCCACCATTGCCAAGGCCATCACAGGCAGAGCGTGACTCGGAGGAGGAACAACCTGAGCCTGCCCCAGTAGGCAGAAGGAGGCGTGCCCAGTATGCCCTGGCCTTGGCAAAGAGGCAACGCATAGCACATACACTGGTTCAGTAGGAACCCTGGGAATGATACCCCCTCTGACTCACTCAAATAATAACATGGATGCCTAAAATGACATGACCTGCTCACAAACATGTACAGGGAAGTGTAATATGCGCATCTGACAGAGGCAGCCCTGCAGCACCACCTGAGGCATGAATGCCATGTGTTAAGTAATGTAACACCATGTACAATATGCACACCTGAGCACCCTGACTAACATCCACCCTCACCAAGCATGAAGCCACAAAATGACGATGGGATGATCAAGTGCAATAACTGGCTGAAGTAATGCAGTTAGTCAAAGAGGAGCCAATGTGTTTCAGGCTGGGAAGACATGCGGAGCATGACATGATGCACCACCTGCTAGAGGTGGCATGCACCTATCATGCCATGCCCCATGGATACTGGCAAAGGCTGTCAGTACCCACAGCATGCCCTGAATAGGTAAGTCTCAAAACACAAACCCACCTTCATATGTTCCACAAGGGATAGGAACCTAGATGTAATGCTACCCAATGCCAGATGTCTAAACAACAAGATGTGTGCAGTGTAAACGCACACAGTATGGAGAATGTAGATACCAGTCCTGTAATAGAGAACTGGGTCAAGGCTCACATCAGCACCCTAACACTACCAGGTCACACCTCATACTGTGCTGTACATCCGCAAAACATGGAACAAGCTACAAAAGGAGGGTGACTAGCAATAAATGTCAAGGATAACCACACCCCCATGTTGGTACCACAACAAGAAGCAGCATGGATTAGCCATGGTCAAATACCAATGGCTAAAACCACCTCCCAGTATATAGCCTGCTGCAGACTACTGTCCTAATACCAGGAACTGCACCTGGCCTATGTTGGAATACATGAATATATCAAGCCCCCCAAACCACATTATATTGCTTGACTGAAAATACCCAGACATACACCGGGAGCATTATACTAGCACCAACACAGTAGGAGAAAAGTTCCCAGAAGCCATAAACCAAAATTCCCAGGAACAATGTACCACTCCCACAAGCGGGGTAAGCATACTGGATGTGATAATCAGCAACATTTGTACTGGATGGCAAGATGAGAAGTGTACCCCTCACCGGTAAGATCAGACCAAAGAGTAATCACACTGGATATACACATCCTGACCCCAGTCCCTGGCCAGAATACCACAGTGAAAAACATGTGTAAAGCATAGGTTGCAGCCCTCCAAACTGATGTTGAATCCAGGAAAGGCCCTGTGCAAGTGCAGAATATGGGACACACCACAGAACATGTTATACAGGCATTCCATGAACACAGCCAGGAATGCTTGGAGTATGCAATCACAAATAACAACAACACACAATGCCATACACGCAGGCATCTGGCATGCTGGACTCCAGCCATTACCAAACCATGCAAGAGAATGAGGAAGCTATCACATGATAGAGCAAACATAAAAAGGGAAGTAATCACTGACCAGTAGTATGGCAATAACATATGTCCACACATACAATCCACTAAGTCCAGCCACAACAAGTAGAATCTGTGAATCTAGAGGCAATGTGACACCAGTCCCAAGTACACAGACAACCACAACACCCACCAATAAATACAAATATATGTGATAGATGCAACCATGTATCCAAACCAGAGGTTGAGCTCCACCAACTCAGTACTGTCAAAACTAGTCAGGAGGAGTAGGTAACCACATACACCACAAACCCAGTCCCAGATAGACCTACCACAACTGTAAACCAAACACATAAACACAGACAAATATTCCCGGAGGCTTTAATTACAAACACACCACACCAACAGAAGCCTCCAAAGCAGATCACAAGCAACCACAACCTTCAAATATAGCACATGCAACGAATAGTATGCAAAGCTGGTGTGCCAAACAGTCACAGGCCAGAAGGAGAAACAACATGCCTGATACAGTTGTAGTAGGTGTCTGTATAGGCAGACACACTGCTGTCCCACTCACCAGACTGAACAAGGGAAAGGGTACAGTAAGCTGCCTGTAGGCTGCCACAAAATGCCACATAACACAAGTACGCAGGTCACCCCAAAGCAAGCAGAAATATGATGCACTCAATGTCCATGCTGGTGTGAATTACCTGAGATGTACCTCCCTGGTCAACATGAAAAGAGGCATGGATGGCCCCTCTGAGTATGTACCCCAGGCCGGTATGACACTGGCTGTGTGCAGCATCCAACCCTCACCAAGAATGATGCCACAGTACAAACACAGAATGCTCATGTTTAACAGCTGGCACAGTTACTGCTGTCAGTCCAAGAGGGTCTAATGTCTGTCTGCTTGAGATGTCAAGCATGACAAGCCATACTGCTGTTCCAGGGATGGCTTGCACCTGTTACCCCCGTGCGTCTGGATACTGGATAAGGCCTTTGCCGCCTCCATAGAGCCATATGTAGGCAAGGCCAAAAAGACTACCCACCACCCTAGAAAACATAAGTGGTAGGAAACATAAGGGTAATGCTGACCAATGCCAGATGTGTAAACTGTAATATGCATGCCCCTGAGGCACTTCCCATTATGGAGAACATCGATGTCTGTGCAGTGACAGAAGCCTGCTGCAAGCCTAGTGATAGCACACCAGCACTACTAGGTTATACCACATATCATGTGTTATGGCCCTGACACCTGCACCAAAACATCAAAGGAGGGGGAGTATCCATATGCAGCACAGACACCCATATGGCCAGGTAACTGACAATGCACAAAGCAACGGAGACCACCCATGTGCACCTAAGTGTAGTCCAAACTGCTGTACAGTCTGTAGCATGCGACAGACCACACTCTCACACACAAGAACTCCACCCAGACATCCTGAAGACACTGGACAGTATGAATGTCCCACCAAATACCAGACAAGGTACACACAAATTACCACATAGGTGGCAAACCATTATGTATGCAAGGAGTAATCAGGGACCTAGGGACACAGGTCGACAGTAATCTGTCATGTGACACTCACAATGCCAATGTGGCTAGGAAGATTGTCGATATTGGACACCGTATCATGAAAGGATTCACATCTACATCAACAGAGGTCACTGTGCCGCTGTACTGTTCCCTTATCAGACCCATAATCTAGTACAATGACTCATATGGGATGTACCGTACGTGACACCTGCAGCGGTTTGGAAGACCTCATACTTACCCCACCAACAGGATAAAGTGTGTGAAATATATGTCATATGCTGCCTGGCTGTAGACACCCCAGCTGAATGCAGTCACAGACTGCCTACACAGAGGCATTGTATGTCTGTTGTACAAGGCCATGTCCAACACAGGAGTAATGGACATGCTCCACCACAGGAAATCAAAGCCATTGGAGCTGTGAGAGTGACAGATGTCAGCCTCAACACATAATGAAATAAGATGTGCTGGAGGGACAGATACATAACCCAGAGGCTCCCCACACCCAGAAACAGGATCCCAATCCATATTAGGCAGAGTCCCTCACTGACACCCCTCAACAGGAATATTGCCAAGTGGATGGATGATCGTACATGTATACTGGGGGTCCTCACTGTGTCACGACCAGACAGAGGCACAGTGAAGAAATTCATAAATGGCCATAACAGAACATAGCAAGGGGTGGCGAAAGACACACACACTCTGGCTAGGCTTACTAATGGCCTAGGGTGTATAGCCTAGTATGAACCCATGAACCTATGAAGATACAAAATGTACAGGACACTAAGGATAATCACAAGGCTTACCCAACTGATGGTAGGAACCATGTTGGGCATCCACAGATATGCTCCGAATCACACAGATATTACAAACAACATACCAAACACACACACATATTGCTAACATACAACCTGTCAGGTGCAGTGCAAACACCCCCCCCCCCAGAGTGCAAAATACCTATCCCAGCAGACTGATGGTCCCCTGACATTGCAGATGCTGAGATAACAGCCATCATCTGCAAAGCAGAACACACAGCAGCAAAGGTATGTGATGGTGTCCTGGGCTGAGGCCAACATGGACTCCAAGAATAATGGAATGCCAAATCACACTACTGCCCAATGTCAGCCTTACCACAGGATATGTACCCAAAGAGCAGTGTACAACAACAGTGGTCCATCACAACAAAGGTGTTGCCTGAATGGATACTGCAAACTACCACCCCAGGATCCTGACAAGCTTGTTCTGCACAGCTATGGAAAGGATCAGTATGTACCGCAGACAGAAGGCTATTGTGGACCTACTGATACTGGACCCTACACAGTGTGGGTGTCGTAACTGCAGATCCTGCCCCTAAACATGTTTGACCCATTTGAAGCAGTCATTAAGGTCATTGATGAGGGCAATGTGGTCCACACAGCGTAGCTGGACCATGCACATGCTTCTAGACAATACCGTACGAGTTCAGTATGGATATGTTCACCAGCTTAAATATATGCCCCTATGTCAGTAGAGGGGTTGCAAACCAGACCAAGGACAGAACTGACATGGTCAGACATGCCGCATCCATGTCAGACTACAAAGCAGATATGAGTGGCATCCCACAAGGCCTGGTCTTGGCCCCCCCCCGTTCTGTATATATGTCCCATAGGTATAGGCCAACATGGAAGGACTGTGACTGAACATGTATACAGAGGAGTACAAACAGCCCACCATATCCGACCCCCAGCTGACACAAGCAACCCACAAAAGGGCCACCTACAAACAGACAACTGGAGCCATAGCCATGTCAGCAAGCTAATTGCAGAACTGTTTATAGACAACCACCGTGGATATACAGTAAGTGCCCACAAATTACCACACAGGTGTTAACCCATGACGTACCTAACATGTAATGTGAGACCTGGGTACAAAAGGTGATAGATATCCTGCACTGGACAAACATGTGGCTGTAGTGTTTGCAGAAACATATACTATATACCCACCCAAACATGAAGGTTGGCAGATGTTGATAAGGGGAACTCACTGTGGCTCTGCAGTCATCCTCCATCAGCGTCACAATTGACTACAATAGCCCCTGTGGGATATACCACAGCAGACACCTCCATCAACTGTAAAGTCCACAACAGTACCCCACCAGGAGTAGCAAAGAGCATGAACAGATGCCATGTGTTGCCAGAGTAAACAAACTGCAGCCCCACACACCGCCATACTGCCCAGCTACAGGCAAGCTGTGCCTGATGTATGAAGCCATGTTCAACCTGGAATCAATGAACATGCTGCACCTTGTACAATCTGAATGGCAGTGAGCTATGCACATGAGAGACCTGAACCCCAGCACTGACATACATAGGACAAGCTGTACAGAATGATCCATAACACAGAAGGCACCACCACTCTTCAGTAAACTCCTGGTACAGGTCAGCCAGAGAGTCACATATCGACACCCCTCAAGAGGAATCCTGATGAGTGGATGGGAGATGGTAGGCTAACCCTGGGTATCACTGTTATGTCAGAGGTAGACGGAGGCACAGTTTACTAAACATGACATATGTCATGGCAAACTCCAGTTACAATGTGTGTCGAAGGACAAACACACCCTGTGACTAGCATCAGAAATGGCCTAGGGAACATCGCTAGTGTGTGCCAATGTCCACCCATGTTGTGGAATACACTAGCAATGTTGGATGAGCCTGGTGTAGGTAGTCCATATCTGAACATATTGCAACATGGTCATATGTGCACAACCGGCCCCTACACAGTCTGTTGTGCTCACTGTGAAGATGTCAAGCAGTCATAGGACTAAAGCCCAGGATACTGTCCACCACAGTGAAAGTACTGAACCAGTACACTATACGGTACTACAGTGTTAGGTCATTATGAAAGTATGTTGAGAACTGTCTGCAAAGTATCCCATGCAATCCCTGCAGGCACAGTATAATCCCTGTTGTGGCAGACACAAAGCAGTTGGCCAGTTAGTACACAACATGACACCCAACACACAACCATAAATGTGAGATATTGTTGAAGTTCACACACACACAAATATGTGGTGGACTTCAGAGTGCAACATATGGAAAGCTCACACTGGGCATGCTCGCACACTTTGATAAATGAGGCATATGTCAGACAACATGCCATGGAAAGGCTGAAATGGGCATGCTCACACACTTAGGCCATATCTCCGTTTAGCAGTTGGCCACACATATCTGGTATTTGTACGTGTCAGTCCAGGAACCAACCACAACACAGCAATCTGCCCAGTGCACACAGTAAATGACTACAGAGACATAAGTGATATAGTGGATCGCCGTCATATGCAAACATCTTCCACAGATACACAAGTTGGTCATAGGAACAGGGAATGCTATGGCAATAAAGACCTGCAAACAGTAGAACAGCACAACAAATATTGTGCATCCGACAATTGAACATATGGGTGTAGAGGTCAATACTAGGCTTGTTGCCCTAGGGAATGACAGCTCAGCCAGAGTGTGCTTGGCATCTGCATCCCCAGGACAGTATGCTACTGTGCCACTGTAAAGTAGGTCACAGAAGGCAACATGTGAGGCTAGTGAGCTGTGCCTCTGTCAAGCAGGGGCACCGTGGAGGTCCCAGGGATTGAATGTGCTAAGCCACAGCCATGTTGTCAGTGTGTGCTGGGAGAGGGTTGCTGAGGATCTCTGACAGTAGGTGTCCATCAATAACAGACTGAGGGAGCCCTATCTGCATTCTCTGGATGATTCCACTGTCAACACTGTGTTGTAATGATTATGTGTGAATGAAGTGCCGTGCCGGAACTGTTCACAGATGTCCTCCCTCTGTGGGCTACAGCTCTGCAATGTATTAGCTCACTCTGTCTGTTGTACGGCGCATATATGGCTGGTGTACAGCTGACAGGTGTCTTGTTGTGGAGCAGTCATGGGTATATGTGGGATAGCATGATCAATGCAAACCGTACACATGCTCATAGAATGCAATTGTCAAGGATTATGCTGAGTGGCCAGTATAGTCCCCAGCATGGGTCCTCTGAAGTCGCCCACCCCAGTCTTCACAAGTGTAGAGTCTGCTTGTGCTAAATACAGTTTGTGTGCAGTGACAACCTTGCCTGGGGGTGGAGATGGGATATGGATGTCCAGGGAAAGGTGGGTATGGTCAGATATCAACAATGGTGGTCTACCTCTGGTGTGGAACAGTGAGTACCCACGTTGCAGATGGACAGGTGCAATATGTATTCCCCCATGTGGCTGTGGTGTGTGGTTCTGCCATAACACATGGACCCACAAATTGTAGTGGCTGTAGGGTAAAGTGGTAGAGGCCTGAGTAGTTCTCACACACAATATGCCTGTACCTGATGTTAACAACTGGAATGGTGTATGTGAACACCTGCATATCCCAGCACTGTTCCCAGGGAAGCTAAGTGTGTGTCCTGGATGTGGGTGTGGTGTTCTGGACTGGTTGTGTTGTGTGTTACAGGTCCTGTGGTCACAAAGCATGGTATAGAACATAACCTGCCAGTGCGATGTGCATATCTGACCCTGACGAATGGTGGCTGCAAATGCATATATATGCTATCCCCCACCTGACAGGTAGTACTACATGTACATACCTCTGTAGAAATAAAGATGTCAGCACCCTATAAATACTGCAGGTGCAGAACAGATGCCCAGTAATTCGGATAGTGCGCTCTGCTAATGTGTCTCCCTCAAGTGTCATAATATAGTTAGGTAGGGGTTTGAATCCTGCAAATGCTCAGTGTGTGTGAGTGGGGTTTGTGTGTGTGAAAGGCTGTGAGAGGGAAATGTCCCTTTTGGCAACTGGGAAAACACACTACAGGATGCACATTCCCCTTTCTAAACACTGATGATGTCAGCACCCTATAAGTGCATCAGGAGAAGGGAAACCTCCCAGTAATGCGAATAGCGTGCTCTGCTAATGCGTCCATCTCGAGTGTCATAACATAGTTAGGTAGGGGTTTGAATCCTGTACATGCTCAGTGTGTGTGTGGAGGGGGTTAGTGTGTGTTCAAGACTGTATGAAAGAAGTATCCCTTTTGCCAACTAGGAGAACACACTACAGGATGCACATTCCCCTTTCTAAACACAGATGATGTCAGCACCCTATAAGTACAGCAGGAGAAGGGAAGCCTACCAGTAATGCGAATAGCGCACTCTACTAATGCGTCCATCTCAAGTGTCAGAACATAGTTAGGTAGGGGTTTGAATCCTGCAAATGCTCAGTGTGTGTGGAGGGGGCTAGTGTGTGTGTAAGTCTGTATGAAGAAAATATCCCTTTTGGCAACTAGGAGAACACACGACAGGATGCACATTCCCCTTTCTAAACACTGATGATGTCAGCACCCTATAAGTACAGCAGGAGAAGGGAAACCTCCCAGTAATTCGAATAGTGCACTCTGCTAATGCGTCTCTCCCGAGTGTCATAATATAGTTAGGTAGGAGTTTGAAACCTGTAAATGGCATGTGTGTGTGGTTGGATGTGGGGACTCTGTGTGTGTGCAATTCTGTATGAAAAACATGTGCTTTTCTGAAATTAGGAGATCACACTACATGATGCCCATTACCCTTTCCAAACAGTGATGATGACAGCACCCTATACATACAGCTTGAGAAGAGACAGCTGCCAGTATTCAGAATAGCGCAACCTGCTACAGCGTCACTCTCAAGTGCCATAACATATTTAGGCAGGGGTTTGAAACCTGCAAGTGGCAAGTGTGTGTGTGTTTGGATGTGGGGAGTTTGTGTGTGTGCATTTCTGTATGAAAAACATGTTAGTTTTGGCAATCAGGAGATCACACTACCTGATCCACATTACCCTTTCAAAATACTGATGATGTCAGCACCCTATAAGTACAGCCAGAGAAGAGGAACTATCTAGTAATCCGAATAGTGCGCTTTGCTAATGCGTTTCTCTCCCGTGTCGTGACTTAGTTAGGTAGGGGTATGAATCCTGCAAATGGCAAGTGTGCGTGTGTGTGTGTGGGGGTAGTAGGGTGTGTGTGAATGCAAGTGTGAGAGAACAGATCCTTTTGGCAAATACTACAATACACCAGATGCTGCATATTCCCCCAGTAAACACAGGGGATGTCACCACACTATCAGCACAGCCAAACAGGGCTAGTTGGCCAGTAATGCCAATACTGCGCTCTGCTACTGTGTCTATTACCATTGTCAGAGTACAGATAGGTATGTTTTGGTAACACACAACTGCCACGTGTGGTTGTGTCACACATTATGACCTTGTGTGGGTCTTTGTACATAACAATGCATGCCATTGCCTAAACCAGCAATGGCATTGCACACATGATGTATGTGTGTGACACATACACATAAATACCTGTGACCTGCAGTAGTTACCATGTCTGACATGTCTCGAGTGGATAAAAGGTATTTGCAATGTATACCAATATGACTGTGTCTTACTGTGCAGGGGCCGCACGCGGTATGTGTCTATACAGTGTGGGTGTATATGGTAAAATACCTACAGCAGGGGATACACATCTGGTCTGGGCCATATAGTCTACATGTAGTCGACGTACAGGTGCTGCATGTTATTCCACTGCAATTCAGTGACCGCATGCTGTGAACCCTTCAACTAGTGTGTTGTAGCTACAGTAATGCTCATGCACAATGTTTGGCTGGATGCAGTCCAGCCATATAAAGACAGTTCTTGAGACTGTCATATTGCCAGTGTCGTTATGGAGGATAGGTGGTCTTCCTGTGTATGGGAGGGTTGTTTGTGCCAGGCTATTAACCAGATGGCAGTCTGACACACTGTTAGCTGCACATGATTAGGCCCTGATGCTTTGTGCTGTGCCAACAACCTGGAGGTGTGTGTATCTGTGGTGCCTTGGGATACCACCCCCCTGTCCATGTGTGTTACATGTGTAGGGGACGGCAGGCATGGTATGGGGCATAACCTGTCAGTGATGGGTAACACCTGTGAGCCATGAATCAGGACTCTGGTACTGCACAGACATTGCAGTTCACCGTGCTGAGGACAGTGTCCAGTGCATGCATCTTGCGATGTACACTGCTGTTGTTGTGTAGCAGCACTGTTAGTGTCCTAACCTGTGTGATACCCGCGGAGGTGGCTATGTAAACCGTGTCCTGCAGCATAAGGCAGTATGTGTGTATCAAGGAGCTTTGCCAATATACATCGGGCCATGGGTGTCACGTGCAAGATGACCCTTGCACATCATTGTGGCTTCCCTAGCATGTAAGCACATGTTGACAGCCAGCGGATACCCTATGAATGACATTGGAGACTAAGCAGAATGTAGACATACAACACCCTTCCTACATATAGTGGTAGCATACCTGGTGAGGGTATGTTGGCAACCAAGATCAGGCTCATACTGGCCTGTGCCACATGCTGAGAGATCCATTCTATGTTCCCTATCATGTAGTCCAGGGAGGTATGTCTCAGGTCAGCCATAGTGGCATGGTCAATGAGTGAGTCATATGTGTCCATGCCTCTGACTGACCTGTATGCATGTGTTCTGTGGTGGACCATAGTGCCCCTGAGGCATATAACTGTGACCTTCACCAGATACAGACTGTTGAGCGGGACCCCAGTGCAGCACCCAAGACAGGTACCTGACACGTCTGTAGCAGGTGTGTTGTGTAGCCCTACAGGCTGTGAGTGTGTGGCACACGGGATGTGTGTGCCATGTGTGGCATGTGCTCTGTTCTGATGGAACATATGCCTGTGTGCCAGCTGCGGAGGTGTGTGATGCTCAGGCAGGATACTATTCTGAGTCCCCACATATGCCCCAGTGTGTTCAGCATGCTGTCAGTGGTGTCAATGTCTGACTTGTATTGTAGTCACTGTAATATTTTTTATTTATTTATTTATTTATCTTACATTTATTGACCGGGATAGTCTGACTGGATGCATGTCCATTTTCAGCGGAGGCACGGGGAGAAAAGCTCCAAGGGTAAGCAGATACAGCATTACATAATACCAGCATTACATATTACAGATTATTTACAGAGATTACATAAGTAAGCAAGTTAAACAAGTTCCACAGGTTAAAGTTAGTCCTGAGCACAAGTCAGGATTAAATTAAATTACACAGTAAACTGGTTAACAGATTTTACACATTCGAGTTAGACAGGCTTGATACATTGACATAGCCAGTTAAGTGACAAATGTTGTTTGAGTCTAGTTTTAAATTGACCTAAGGTGGAAAGTAAGGTAATATCAGCTGGAAGTGAGTTCCAGGATCTACTTACAGAGTTTGCAAAGAGAGAATCACCGGCTGTGTTATTAATTTTGCTAGTCTGAATTAGTAGTTTGTTAGAGGATCGAAGCGGTCTAGGATTGTTATAGGGGGTGATAATATTTTAAGTGCAGGAGTATTGTCTGGATTATAGAGGATTTTATAGGCCATAATCAGTTGGTTATACTGTATTAGGCTAGGTAGTTCAAGCCAACCAAGCTGATTTAGATTGATGCAATGATGTGTCCTAAAAGGCAGCCCAGTGGCAAACCTGGCAATGTGGTTGTAGCAAATTGAGTGTTTGTTAAGGACAGTCTTGTTCATATTCAAGAGTAGAGGGGATGCATACAGAAGGGTTGAAAGAAGGTGTGAGCGAGCTATGGCAATTTTAGCTGGAGGGGTCAGGAAGGCTTTTATTCTGTAAAGTGACCCTAGATTTTTATTGATGGTTTTGACAGTTTGGTTAACATGTAGGTCACATTTGAGATTATTGTCTATGATGACACCTAATAGTTTAGTAGATGGGTCAGGGGAGATTATTGTGCCATCATTTGATTTTATGGTAAAGGTGAAAGCGGTAGACCTACGTGTTGGCGAAATAACAGCAGTTTATTTTTTTTGGGATTTAGGATCAGACGATGTTCAGAAAGCCAGTTTTCTATTGTATTAAAGGTGGTCTGGGTAGTTGACCATAACTCTACTGGAGATGTGGCTGAGCAAATCAGAGTAGAGGCATCAGCATATTGGATACAGCTGACTTTTGGGATGACAGTATAAAGGTCGTTAATGAAGATGGAGAACAGCAAGGGCCCTAGTATAGAGCCTTGTGGTACTCTGAGGGTGTTAGGTAGAAGGTTAGAGAGTTTGTTCTGCCAGAGGCCAGCCTGCTGTTGACCATTCAGGTAGGATTGAAACCATTGGAGGGCTCCAGTATCTAGACAGAATGTTTGCAGGGTGTGGATTACAAGTTGGTGATCAACCATATCGTATGCCTTGGAAAGATCCAAAAAGAGGGCTGAGGATATATAATTATTGTTGCGATTATGGTTTATGGTGTTAGTAAAGGCTAGGAGGCCTGAAGTAGTGCTGTGATGAGGACGGAAGCCATGCTGAGTGTCTGCCATAAGGCAATTTTGGATTAGGTGGTGCATGAATTGTCTATGAATACATTTTTCCATAATTTTTGCAAGTGGAGAGAGTATAGCTATTGGCCTATAATTGGAGAATTCAGTAGAGCTTCCTCCTTTGTGAAGTGGGATTACATAGGATATTTTCCAGATGGTGGGAATTTTAGCTTCTACTATGGTTCATTTGATTAGTTTTGAGACGGGGTAAGCAATAGCATCAGCTGATTTTTGTAGGTACTCGGCAGGGAGTTGATCAGCAGAAAGTGTAGTGGGTTTTAATTTTTCGATCAAGGTACGGATAAGTGAAGTGGTGACTGGTTGGAAGCTGAACGCAAGTAGGTTTCTAGGGGTGCTACTTTCAGGACCAGGGGAGCTAGGAGGTAGTTGGCTAGCTAGGGCTTGAAATGTCTCAGTAAAGAATTGGTTAAAACTATCAGAAACATCTTCAGGGGTTTTATCAATAGTAGCAGCAGGGATTGGGGTTGAAGTTTGTCCAGGATGTAGTATATATGACATGCCACCTGACAGGGTATGGCATTACTGGGTTCAGAGAGCTCAGTCCCCAGATTGGCTGTGTGGTGGCATCCCACACATGTGTTGTACGTTCCTGGCCAAGGGTGATGGCTGACTGCATACATGTGGCAGCTGTGACATTGCCACATGACTCACATAAACCACAACTGGACCATAGAGGTGATTCACAGGTTACCTTTGCACATGCTACCCTAGTAGTGTGATTGCCATGGTGAGTACCAACACATAGAGCCAATGGGGAACAACATACTGAAGGTGTGTATGTGTGGGTGTACTGCTACTGTTTCATAGCACTGGCATATATGACTGCACACGTGGGTAAATGCCAGGTAAGACATGTGCAATGTGTCACAGGCAACGTACATGCGTACAGGACAGACAGTGATGTTCTGTCATGTGTAAACTTGACATACGTATCGTACGCTATGCAGATGTCACTAGGAGTCTACAGAAGCACTGTAACTCTGCATTGCAGGTGTAAGCAGTGTTCTAGGGAACCCCAAGCGAACATGCATGCAAACAAAGCTACAGTAAGCAGGGCTGGAAGTAGTGCATTATACAACAAAGAAGGGGTAACAATAACAGTAAGTAACAATGCAAATATGTAGGCACTATCAACATGTACCCAGGAATACACAGTGCAGATGCCCATGGTAGAACTGATATTATGTCATAGTTAATTGTGATTTGGATTACATTGGTACTGCACACATATCAACATGCGCAAACATCCACATTGCATAGTCGTTGTGGGCAACTTGACACCATTAGTGTACATGTCCACCATTGCATATCACTACTTGCGTTAGCTTCCCCCCTGTGCTACCCATGTATGCGGCTATCTGTTGACATCCTTACCACCGGCATGCAATTATGTGCAGCTGTTACACTTTGGTATGTACTATAGGTGCAGATAACAATTCAGGACATTCATACGGTTACTGCAACAGGCATGCTGGGATATACACACAGTCATAGCAGCACACTGTGCTGTTACCAACATTATACTACTAATACACTTCTATGTAGTCACCCTGTGCATCAGCGATGTGTTTACCTGTTCCCGCAATGATGTTGGAGATTGCAGGAGGTGGCACAGTGTCATCATATGCACAGGGTGTGAATTAGGTATGCCTGAGTCAGCCACTGATACCACCAATTGACATGTGTGTGTATGTGTGTTGGTGAGGGGCAGCAGTACAGGGTGGGGCAGTGTTGGTGCAGTGTGTGCATGTATGTGGTCACCTTAAGTGTTAACATTTCGCATGTGTGTATGCACGCACACAGTTCCACCTCATGGCTGCCACATACAGGGGTTTGTGGACAGCCACAGACTGCACCTGGCAGGTCATACAGATCAGTGTCTGTGGGCATGGACATGGTACCTGTGCCTGGCAGGGGTGCTATGGACCGTATCCAGTACTAAGCCAGACTGGGTACTGTCATCAGAAGCGGGAGTGTGTTGACTGGACACAGGTCCCTGTTGGGACTGTCCAGAGCCACATGCACGTGGTCTCCTGGGGCATTCCGATGACAGCACAGACCCAGCATTGTTGGAGCTGCTGCTGGCACTATGGGGGCATGCGCGGGCCTGTTGTCGTCCGCGCCGACTGCCAGCTGCTGCTGTTGCTGGCATACGGCCACGTCGACGCCGCAAATGCCCACCATTGCCCTGGCTCTTGGACATTTGGTTGTGGAACTGCTGTAATATGCCCCCACAATGTCTGTCTATGACATCGGTGAAATTACGGATAGCATCCGCGATGTCACGCATACTGTCAGTCATGGCTGTGCGACATGCTCTCAGCTCCCTCAGACCCTGTCTGGTGTACCTTTCCATACGCGACTGTGCCTGCATGACAGCCCGAAACATAGCTGAGGTTGACAGACCTCTTTGGGCATGTCTGCCAGTGGCAGTACGCCCACGGATGCTCCCACGAGAACCCATGGGCAACTGTCTGTGTGGTACCATCGCAGGACCCTGTCCATGGCTGCTGTGTGGGGATGCATGTACCACAGGTACCACATTACCCTGGTCAATGCCCACTGTATCCTGTCCATCACCTAGGGACAATGGTGACAAAGGATGTACTGGCAGGATGACTGTGTGCAATGATGGGGTTGACAGCTGTGTACTGTCAAATGGCTGACCAATGGCGGACCCTGACACACCTTCCTGTACCATTACACAAATATCATCATTACCAGTACCTGTGGCACCAGATTCAGGTTCCCTGCTGCAGGACACCAGAGCAGCACCAGAACCTGTGGGAGGAAGACAGGAAACACAGTTTACAGTCTCCACACATTGTTACCAGTGATGCACTTATGCACACATGCACACATGCACACATGGACACATGCACACATGCACACATGGACACAGGCACACATGCACACATGGACACAGGCACACATGCAGACATGCACACGTGGACACATGTACACAGGCACACATGCACACATGGACACATGCACACATGCAGACATGGACACAGGCACACATGCACACATGGACACAGGCACACATGCAGACATGCACACATGCACACAGGCACACATGCACACATGCAGACATGCACACATGGACACATGCACACGTGGACACATGCACACGTGGACACATGCACACATGGACACATGCACACATGCACATGTGGTCACATGCACACATGGACACATGCACACATGCACACATGCACACGTGGTCACATGCACACATGCACACGTGGACACAGGCACACATGCACACATGCACACATGCACACGTGGACACAGGCACACATGCACACATGCACACATGCACACGTGGACACAGGCACACCTGCACACATGCACACATGCACACATGGGCACAGGCACACCTGCACACATGCACACATGCACACCCCGCAGAATACACACAGAGCACTACTGAGTTACACTAGTGTTACTAGCACTATCAGGACTATTATAGGTATTGTTAAACACACTCACCAGCGTGGATGGCCTGCCTTGCTGTAACCCCGGAGGGACCTGCAGAAATGATGAGATTAATGTCAGTGGGCACAACTGTGCCATTGATATTGCATATGATACAGTGCAGTAGTACACCAGTTGCCTTTCACACGTCAGCTGCTGATATTGCCAGTATCACACATGCACAATTACATACTATGATGACAGATACATACCACGGACACACCTTACACATGCATAAACTAACAGTGTACAGAACAGTCAAGTGTACATATGGCATATTACCTGCACGCTCCATGTCGTGCTGCTGTGTGGATCCAGCCTCCATCATGATGCAGGTGTACTGCTGTTGCTGTTCTGGGGCTGGAGCCACAACACTTAGGAGTAGCCCCTCCAGTCTGGTGAGGGGGGGTGTGTGGCCACCCCATCTTCTGTGGCAACCTGTTGCCTGTGGATATCTGATGCATGCTGATGGACACTTCTGATTAAATCACTGCAGTGATGTCATACCTGCTCATATGTCCTATTATGCATGCCAATATCATTTACCCTACGGACAAGGTCTTGCCACAGTGCAGCCCTCTCCTGCTGATTCTGACTGGTGCGGGAAAACAGGATGTCATACTCCCGCACCAGGCTCTGGTGTATCTCCTCATCTTCCGCTGCAGAGTAGGTGGGATTATGCTGACGCGACATCTCCCTGGAAGAGAACACAAACAGGATATCAGCAGACTATGTCAGCAATATATGGCACACATACTATACATGATACTCATGTGTAGTGATATACTACTACTCCCATATGTTGCATGTGTGTGTGTCATGGTGGATACACAAGTACATGGCCAGATATCAGTGCTCAGCCAACACCTGTGCAACAATACCTGCCACATTCCACACAACATAGTAGCATGCCCCATCGGTCAGCACACACTGACAGGTCCAATGCACAACCTCACTCTGGGGTTCATCCCAAGGTACTGTATGTGGGACGCCATCCACTAGTGTGATGTGGACACAAGTTACTCGGCCTGGATATACATATCCCACCACCACCACCAGCACAGTAGACTACTTTGATATGTATGTGATTAGACAGTTATTCACTTGTTAGGACTGAGATGGTATCCATGCAGCACACTGGGCCAGTGGAAGCCACAACCCACACTGCTGACCCCTTTGCAAATGCTTACCATGGACATGCCACAGATTGCATGGAACTTGCACACACATTTCTAACCCAGACCCTATGCACAAAGGTTAGGCATCCTGTCCAGTGGACCCCAGACAGAGGCAGATTGTATAACAATAGCAGGAGGCTACTGCAGGACAGAGCAGATTCACATTAAGGGAAGGCATCTGTGGTCAGCACTGGTACTACGCTACGGTCCCTCATAACAATGGCCACGGCCTACTCTGGGAGGGAAATGGCCACAAACACTATGGATAACCACAAGGCCTTCTTCAGTTATGTTACACATATGGACCAAATGCCTCAGATATGCTCTGTGTTAATACACACTACTTCACATTCACCAAACACACAGATATTGTCAACATTCTTGCAGACAGGTTCGGTGCACGTATCCCCCCTCCTTCTCCCCCACCAGTTGAAATAGTTATCACAGCTGTATGTAACCTCCCTATCATCTCACATGTCCAGGTGAGGGCCGCCCTCAGCAAAGCAGAACACACAGCATCACTGTGACCTCATGGTATCCCTGGATGTGTGCTACCTGCACTCCAAGAGGACATACAACCGCATATAAGACTGATAATTTATCTTGGCCATACTACAGGATATGTACCTGGACAGTGGCATACAGCAACAGTGGTCCCACACCACTAAGGAGGCACCTCGACTGATCCTGGGAAGTACCACATCATATGCATAACCGGCCTGGTCTGCTAAGCTATGGAATTATGCAGTATGGGATGCATATGCAGTGATATCGGGTACCTGCAGACACTTGTTCCCAGCTAGTGTGCCTTTGTGATGGGCTGATCCTGCCTTTTGAACCTGGCTGACCTTTCAAAGCAGTCACTACAGCCATTGCTGAGGGCAACGCACAGACAACTGCTGCCAGGATCATGGCCTAACACTGATTGACATGTAATGTATAGTCATCCCCTTTTGGTGGAACTACGTACACACAACATATCACATGGACATACCTATAGATACAGGCCTATGACACATTTGGAGGGTTCACAGTATGCACACTATTAACCTGCTACTTTGCATTACCTGTGTTTGTTGCAGCTGGTTGCGTTACCACTGCTTCTGATTCCTTCTGCTACTGTCACTGCTGACAGCTTAGAGTCACAGTGTGTAGTGTGTTTTTTTTTTTTTTCTCTCTGTCTCGGTTTGTCTTTCTCCCTCTGTCTGCTTCCAGACAGTGCAATGAATGTATTGCATGTGTGGAGTGTTAGTACAGGATGCTTTTGTAGGTATCTGCATAGGTCCATGTGATGGCCTCTGCACCAATTGTAAGCCAGCATTTGCTAATTGCATACAGCCAGTTCTGTACTGATTGCAGTTCTCATTGTGATTTCAGGACAGTGATATAAAAGGGTATGTGAGATAGGCGTTGCCCTTTCAGATTGTAAGGGCGGGAACCATGCTGGTATGCTGTGGACACTGTTCTGTGAGTGTAAAGGTTAGTATCTCTCTCATGATTCAGGCTGTGTTCATAGGTTCATAGGTTCATAGGTTCATAGTAGGCTATCTGCCCGAGGGCATTTACAAGCCTAGCCCATCGTTTTGTGGCTTACGCCACCCCTTTAGTATGGGGAACTATACCCATTATTTTGCTGTGCCTCTGTCGAGCAGTGACACTGAGGTAATCCCTGGGGTATATCTGCGATCTCCCATCCATTGGTCAAGATTTCTCTTGAACAAGGCCAGCGAGGTGCTCTGCCTCACATGTACCGAGATTCTGTTCCACAGCATAGGGAGTCTTTGGGTGATGAATCTATCCCTCCAGCACGTCCTATTAATAGCCGTGTCGAGGTTTAAGTCTCCCGCCCTTGTGGCTCTGATGGATCTAGATTTTTTTGTGGTGAAGCATATTCATCAAATCTGGGTTTGACATGGCCTTGTATGTTAGGCAAAGGTCACCTCTGAGCAAGCTGGCGACTGAATAGAGCTGGAGTTCTTTCAGTCGGGCAGCATAGGATAGATTTTGAGACCCTTTATCCTTTTGGTGAGGAACTTTTGTGGCCTCTCCAGCTGCTGCAAGTGTCGGGTCAGATACATTCCAAATGGGGCATTGTACTCAATCATTGGTCTGATGAGTGATGAGTAAAGGAGACTATAACCTCCCTTGATCTAGATGAGAATCCCTTCATGATAAGGTGGGCAATGTAGAAGGTCTTCCTAACTACTTTAGCTACATGGGTGTCGAATGACAGACTACTATCAACCTGGGTCCCCAGGTCCCTGATAACTTCTTCTGTGCTTAGTGGATTGCCTCCTATTTGGTAGCTAGGGGTAACCTTGTTTTTCCGAAGGGTATGACTATGCATTTTTGGCATTTAACTTTAGGCGTGGCTCTGGCACCAGTTATCCGTTTCTGTGAGACCCTTCTGCAGGATATCTGTGTCAGATGTGTTTAATACTATGGCCAGTTTGCAGTCATCTGCAAACTTTGTCAGCCATAACCCTCCTGTGTTTGCTTGTACTTCAGAAAAGTAGATGCCAAACAAGAGTGGGCCCAGGACTGAGCCCTGTGGGACACCACTTGTGACAGGCTTTGAGTCTGACATGGCGCCAGCAACTCTGACCCTGTGGGTTCTGTCACTCAGCCAGTTTGCAACCCATCTTGTGATGTATGGGTTAACATTTAAGCTGATGAGTTTTTCAATGATACCCGAGTGGGGTATTGTATCAAGGCCTTAGCCAGATCGAGGTAGGCTGTATGGACTGCCTTTCCCTCATCAATGGCTTTGGTGACTGTTTCAAAAAGTCAACCAAGTTTAAAAGGCATGATCTGCCTTTGACAAAGCCAAACTGGGTTGGATCCAAAGTCTGCAAATTCCCAATGTCTTTATTTATGAGGTCCATTATGATCCTCTCCATGGCTTTGCAGATAAGGCTTGTCAAGCTAATGGGCGATAATTACCAGGGTCGGTGGAGGCACCGCCTTTGTGAAGTGGGACCACAGTTGCAGTGCCACTCCTGGGTACGTATCCAGAGGTAAGACTTTGATTAAACAGCTGTCCTAGCTGTGGGTTTAATTCCTCATTGAGTTCGTGGAGCACACAGCCGGGACACCATCAGGTCCCATGGATGCTGTGTTTTTGCTTTGGAGAGAGCAGTTCTCACTTGGGCTGGAGATGTTTGGGGGCTGCAATCATTTGGTATAGATATCTCTCCTTTGGGGGAGGGGTGAGAAGTTTGCACTGAACCTGTCAGCCAGTATGTTGGCAATGTCTGTAGGATCAGTAATCTTCACATCATTTTGAACTAGTTCTGAGCATATCTGGGAGTTTCCTCCTAGGTTTCTAACATAGCTAAAGAAGGCCTTATGATTGTCTTTTGAGTCTTTAGCTATTTTTCTCGAAATTTGCTTTGGATGATTTTATGAGAGCTCTTAGTTTTTTACTTATAGTGATCAAGGGTGTCTTACCTTTTAAGGATTTTGCTCTATCTTGTAGTAGCTTCCTCCTTTTGTTGTAGAGTTTGTTTATGGCTGGGGTCCACCAGACTGGACGCTTGCCTTTGGTACAAAGAGTCTTTGTTTTGCTTGGGATTGCCTTATCCATGCAGTCCTGCAGGTGCTGGTAGAAGGCATTTGTAAGTGATTCAGCGGCTTGAGTACTGTTTTCCGCCGGTTGTAGATTCACATTTCTCCATTCCTCTCTCCTGTTCCCCTGTAGTAAGTGTGTATGCACAATGACACCTACAACTATATATAGATATATATTTATATATATATATATATATATATATATGTACATATACATACATTTATATATGTACATTAACTGACATTATTACCTACAAGCTACCAACTAGCATGGCTGTTTCTGTTCACACACTACTATTATGGGAATCCAGTAGTTTTGACAGTAATTCTACATGACATGCTTTGGGTACTACACATCCTATATTCCCTTTACATTCATCCCTACTATTACACGTTATATTTATTTTAGCACAATGTTCGTGTATAAGAGTCATGGCTTAGTGGTAGGTCATACAGACTACTGTTTCCAAGGTCCTGGGTTCGGGACTGACAGTGGGATATTATTTTGCTTTTGAACTGAGTACAGGACCTGTCAATCAAAGTGACTAAGGCACTTTTAAGCAGTTGTAACCGGGTTAGCGCTGGTTTGCGCAGAGCTCACGCATGCGCACTGGCGTTTAGCTCCGCGCACACACACGCACACCTGCTTATAACCGCTTAACAGTGCTTACTCTGGCACACACCCGCGCTATTTTCTTTGAAAGAAATGAAAATAGGGAGACAGGAAAGTGGTGAAAAAGGGGTCACAAAGAGGGTAAGACAGTAGGGAAACAAGCTTGGGATTTGCAGGAGGGATGTAGGTAAGGCCCATAGCTGCCCATTTCTTCATCAGCAACAGCTGTGCATATGTATGTAATTTGGTGTGACATTTGAAACCTTCCACCCCTGAGAGAGGTGTCAGGACAACAATAATACTTGTTGTACAGCCAGTTGTAATTGATAGTTTCCATGTCCAGCAGACATGTGTGCGGAATGGGCGGCTATGTATGGGGCATAATTTTTTTGTGGGTACAGAGTGCCCCTTTTTTTTTTTTTTCAGGTGATAGTGGTATGTCAGGTGAAGGAAGTCAGTACAGCTGGGGAGGTAGGTTGGGTAGGTAAACAGACAAGACAAACAAGACGCATACAGGGGCGGTGTATGACACGTGTGGGGGGGGTTACACATTTGACGGGGACGGAGGTTTGGATATCCAGAGCCCATGAGCCCACAGATGGCAACAGTGGAACTGATATCCCCACCCATAGGCAGTTGCCACTGTTCCTTTACTGCCCAGGACAGGGCTGTGCTGGGGGCTGTGTAGGCCGGGCAACAGGCATGCCCATAAGTTGTGCCACCCATGCCTCAAGCTGGTGTAGGGGCTCGAGAACAGAGTCCTGAATCTCCCTACGCACCACAGTCCGGACGCTACGGAGGGTGAGTGGTTGTTCTCCTCCGGCCACACTTGCAGAGGGGGGGGCGAGCCCCATCCCCTGCAGCGCTTCCACTCACAGGTGGCACAGGGCCACCGGAGGAGGGTCCAGACTGGGCACTAGTGACAGGTGCACTCGCCAGCTGAGGTGGGGGAGGTGGGTCCGCTGGAACCCGCCTTCCCTGTCGTCCTATGTTTTGCATTATGTCATGACAGTTTGGGTTAGTGACATATAATACCATTCACAATTAGTTGTAACAGCATGCATTAGTATTCCCATTAACCAAACACCCAGATATTCACACCATTGAACAGCGAGCATAACACATGCATAATTTGAACAGCAATACACAGTCCAACAACATGCAGGGTTGATTGATGGCAACAGGCCATCAGGTTTGGATGTATGAACAGGGAAGATGCATCAACGGACATGCAAATACATATGACCCAACAGGACAAATGTCCAGGGGTGTTAATTGTGATTGCACATACCATTTTCACGTGGAATGGGTTATATGTGGTTATAGGGTGGGGTGAAGAAAATAATATTAACACCTTCGAATACCAATACATATACTGTACATTTCTAATAGCTGCACATATATACACACTACTGTTCTAACTACAGTTTCCTATATGATAACTATTTCAACTTGGTGATAGGACTGTTACTGCAACATCAATATACATTTTATTGTTCTTCATACACATTCATATCTAGCTTTGTTCAGCTACATCATCCTGCTACATTTGCTTTATATAGCTGTAGACAAGTGTGGATGTTTGGTATATCAGACAATCATACTATCTGCATATTGCAGACTGAGAGCAACATATCCAGATTTTGGGATACACATTCCAGATGCAGCAACACTTTGAACAGATTTCGCTGTTTGGCTTGGATTCTCACATGCATTTCATTCTGTACTGACTGCAGTATACTTTATTCAGGGGTTATTACTACTGTATTGCTGGATTCATGACACTTTCTCACACTCTCTCACTTGTTTTCATTTTACTATTCAGGATGGTACTTACTTCTAGGCTTTATTGACATGTTTTACCTGTAGTTATTACAATCCTTTCCAGCAGTCTCACTTCTGTCATGTTTCAGTATTTCAACAGGGATATATTTCACACATGTGATTTCATCATCTTCTGCAGCTATACTTTTCAGCCTGCTGCAGGTTGTGTACTATTTTCTTACAGGTGGGGCATTTTTATTTCAGAATTTATGTCAGACATTTTCATTTTTCCTTTTGGCTTACAGGCTGCAACACACTTTTGTAATCAAGCAATACTTGCAAACACTTTCACACTGTTACTTGCACATTTTATTCCTTAGTGACTACACTGCACTCTTTTGCTGACTGTCATACTTTTATATTTCTTTACAGTTACTGGTAGTGGATTACTGACCTGCCTGGTGGTGCAACCTCACCAGCCTATCGCCATAGGCTCTGCGGTTCGCAGAACAGACACCTGCAGCTGTAATATAAATGAAGTAATATTGGAATACACATCTCCATAATATCAGCTAGTTTAATTTCTTACATACATAATTAAATGTAACTTACTCAGTAGTGGGGCGTTGGGCATTTGCCGGGCCTCCTGGATCCAAAGGTTCAATTGATCCTGCTTGCGTCTCTTCAGGTCCACATGGTGGTGACGGACCTGCTCACCAGTCCTTGGAATCCCTGTGGCACTGGTGAGATCATGAGCCAACCGGTCCCACGCCTCAGCCCTATATGCTCCCCACAGGACCTGGCCCTGCATGAGTTGGGCCTCATGATTGTGGACTAGGAGCCAGACCATGTACCTGGACTCCTCAATGCCCCACCTCTGTGCTCGAAAGCAACTACCCTCTCCTACTCCTGTCATTCTGGCTGCAAGTCAGTTCTACAATCGTTTATGCTGTGTATTCCCGCCTATGGGGCTTATATAGTCAGTTTTTCCCGCACATATCTGTGATTGGCCATTTTGGAATTGTATCAACTTCAGTAAACCTGCATTGTCATGCTCCAGTTTGTATTCATTCCTATATATTAGCTATTATTGCATTTATAGGTACTGCTGTCATGGCTTAGTGGTTCAGTACCTTGACTATGGTGTATAGTATCCTGGGTTCGAACCTGGCCACTACTTTTTATTTTTTATGACTGTCTAGACAAGCTGAGGGGTGTGTCTGTGTACAGGCAGTTTTGATACGGCTTGCTCAATGTTGCCGGTCGGTTAGCTTGTTTGCGCGGTGTGCAGCTCCGCGCAAATGGGGTACGCTGGTTTAAGCCTCATTTGGCTATCAGCACGCATATTACACTCAGCTCAGTTAGGAGCACATAGATTTAGCATGTTAAACCACTGCTCAGCTACGGGCACTCATTTTGCACCAGTTAAACCACTGCTCACCTATGGGCAGATGCACTCACCCTGTTAAACTGTAGCTCAGCTATGGGCACATCTGGCATTTTTTATTGTTTTGTTACCTCACATTTCTTCAATATAAATGGGCTATTTCATTACATTTTACATAAAATGTGATTTTATGTGTACATATTTGTCAGGGACTTGTTTCGTGCTTATTTTGCTAAAAATAAAAATTGGTGTTGTGGGGGCTCGAACCATGAATGCCTGCTCTTCAGCCAACATCTCTACCGCTACACTATTGCTTCTTGGCTTACTTTGCATATTTAGTTCTTATATGCTTTCCCACTGACTGCTAACTGTAGCTGTGCTACGGTCACGCCCGCGCAAACGAGCGCACTCACGGTTAAACATCTTTACAATTTAAAAAAAAATTATGTGATGTTCATTTGTATATTTTATGTTTGTAGTCTGTGGGGACATGTGTTGTGTTGTGTTTATTCACATTTCCATGGACTCTGTCGTCGGTGTTTACTTTGGGCACTTTTACTCTTCTGGGGGCGTGTCCACTTACAGGGCTCGGCCTACGGACACGCCCCCTACTGTCTTACATGGACTGTGTTAGCCTTAGGTGTGATTCAGCATGCTCTCATGAATATGCAGAGCATGCTGACATCACTCCGTTTAACTGCAGCCTCCGTGTATGAGTTATAACTCTTACACGGAGGCTTCGTGAATCCTGCCCAATAACTTTCATACCTCTGTTTGCACTATCTGGACCAGTGATAGCAATGATGCAGTCTAGATTGTGGTCATCAATTGAATTTGACTGGACATGGAGCTGGATACTCATACTTAGTGTCAGTCACTCATCCTATGTTATGATTCAAGATAACTAGGTGGGGTAGTTTGTTTATATGCCTTATTATATAGAAGCACATCAGGATGTATAGCAAAAACATAAAATATAAACTGATTAACTGACAGACCATTACATACATGCATTGCTTACATCTCAATAGCTCTCTATAAAATGGCAGTCTGGCTGGCACGTGCTCAGTATTTATATACATGTACAAACCCATGGAACACTTCTTAAAGGTATACATACCTACTGATCTACATCCTCCCTTTTAATGAATTGCCCACAATAAAATGACATCTGAAAAAGACATGCAGTTATACAGACACTAAGAAATAAACACGGCATTCCAAGTCCAAGTTGCCATGTATCTGGAACATGGTCTGGAAATGCTACCTGAACAAGTGATATAGCAATTAGGACTGAGTTTAGCAACAGGGACAATCATTGATGAACAATCTGTTTCAGGAGTTTCAGGAATCTTCTCAGGAACAGGGATGTTTTTCTGGAATGTCCTCTGGATCTGGAACACTGGATGACTCACTCTGAGATCTAGAGTCTTTTTCACAGGTATAATGCTGCAATACAGGCTCAGAGACTGGTACTACATGTTTCCAGTTCCCCCTAAATTCTACTCCTTGTGATTCCACAATGTATGATCTCGGCTATGAACATACAATTTTCACAACTCCAGTCTGATCAAAACCTTTGGACATCTGCATCCCCACTATCTCCCCTTCTCGTAAAGGATTGAGCACTTTGCTGGACTTATCATAATGGGATTTCTTGGACAAATGCCTTTTGATAAGTTGAGCTTTCAGTGCTTTGTTGTTCTTAGCACAGGGAACCAACAGATTGCTGCTAAATGGTAGTATGGATCTGGATTGTCTTGACAAAAGCCTTTGTGCAGGTGAACTAAGATGTGTATCACGAGGAAGATTTCTGAGATTCAGGAGATTCAGAAAAACATTGCTATTGTCTAGTTTCGACTTCTCTAATAACTGTTTTGCACTTTGAACTACACGTTCTGCCAAACCATTTGACTGTGGGTACTCAGGGCTACTCGTAAAATGAATAATGTCCCACTCTTCAGCAAATCTCTTGAACTGCTCGCTTTTATCTGAACAGTACAAAATACTTTATTCTTTGCCCATACATATACTGCATTGACTGTTTCATTAAGCACAGACACAACATCAACATAAAAATTAGGGTCACAGCTTTCAAATTGATCAACTTATCTCCTTGAATGTTATCTTTTAATAAAAGAATGAGCCTATTTTGACTTACAAATTCTTTGGAAATTATATCACTTTTTACATTTGTGGCATTGCTGACCAAAAGCTAAGCATTTTTCTCTTTTAAACACAATTGCCACCACAATTACGACAGTTGATTATGAGGCTAGGTGAGGGCACAAGCTTTAAGTTTGCTGACTCACCCTTTTGCTTCACTTAGACTGTGCATGCTCTGGAATTTGTTGAAAGCTACAGGGTTTACCAGGGACTGTTACAGAGCTCACAGTTGCTGCCATGTGCTTGGGCCTGCTTCTTTTAATTGATTTGATTATGAGGCTAGGTGAGGGCACAAGCTTTAAGTTTGCTGACTCACTGTTTTGCTTCATTTAGATTGTGCATGCTCTGGAATTTGCTAGAAAGCTACAGGGTTTACCAGGGACTGTTACAGAGTTCACAGTTGTTGCCATGTGTTTGGGCCTGTTTCTTTTAACCACATGATGCATACGGTCAACATTAGCTTTAGAAGATATTGAAAGCATGCATTTCTCATTTGTAAGCATATTTGTGTGCTTTTCTGTGAGCTCATATATCTGACAAATCTCAATGGCCTTATTCAAATTTAAATCACTATCACAAGGCAACATTTTTTCACAGCATCATCTTTAGTACCACACACAAGTCTTTTATCAACACGTTCCTTAAATCACTAAATCTGCACATTTAAGCTTTGTTTCTCAAGTCAGTTATATATGCTGCAAAAGTTTCACCAGGCTTTTGATCCCTTGTGTAAAATAAGTGCCTTTCCATCGTGATATTTGTTTGGGGTTACACATTTCTCTAAATTGATGTTTTAAGCACTTGAGGTCTTTACTTGATTCAGCCAGTACCACTTTATAGCCCCTCCCCTGCAAACACAGCAGGTGCATACACAAATCAACTCCCTATTTCAGTGGCTTCTGAACCAGCTAAATTAAACAGAATAAATACTTTTGTATGTGCATCTTTGTCAGAAAATGCAGCTTCTATGAAAATATCATACTCTTGCTCAAACACTCTCCAATTCTCTGCAATGTTATTATCAAATAAAGTGGTCCAGGTTTTCCAATCCTTCAGCCATGCCAACAAAGTATGCTTAAACACACTGCAAATATGGCCCTTGTAACTATATACGAACATGCACACACAGCAGGTACTTGTAATAACATTCAAATGCACAATAAACTCTTTGAAATATTGTACTTTGTGAAATGTGCTTTGAAATGGCTGTATTTTGTGGAATAACTGTATTGTAATACTACATAAACTTGCCAACACTTTGCATACTTTGGATATCTTGACTATCTTTAATTAATAGGGAAAAGTAGCACATAGTGAAAAAATGCAGTTGTTCTCCTTATTTTATACATTTCAGTTCGTACATTGTTTCAAACATTTTTGTAACTATTTTGAATATTTTTATCAGTATGTCACAGTTTTGGACATTTCACTTAATGAGAAATTCATTTTGAGTGTTCTGAGTGCTTTGTTTTATATTCTTTGAGTAAGAAATCTTTTAAGCAAGTTTTAGTACCTGGAATTCATTTCTGACCTGTTTTGTGAGTTGTATGTGCAATAGGGATGATCCATTCCTTTATATTCCTCCAGCATTAACTGAGTGCCTCTTGGTCTTGACTCTGGATCCCATTCTGATACCATATTGCTCATCCTATGTTATGGTTCAAGATGAACAGGCAGAGTAGTTCATTTATGTGCTTTATTATATAGAAACACATCAGGATGGATAGCAACAACATGAAATATAAACAAACTGATTAACTGACAGACCATAACATACATGCATGCTTACATCTCAACAGCTCTCTACAAAATGGCAATCTGGCTCACACATGCTCAGTGTTTATACACATGTGCAAGCCCATGGAAAGTTTCTTAAAGGTATACATACATACTGATCTACACTTGGTTTGTAAAATAACAAGTAATTGTCTCCTAATCTGTAGCTGTATCTGTTGTTTGATAAGTGCTGGTATCTTGGGAAGCTTATTCATAGCCGTTACACACTTTAGTGAGATGTTGATGTATCACTAGATGGTTATCTAGGAAAAAGCCAGAGTTGGTTTTGCTAACATTCCTGCATGGCATCAAAAGATAAAGAAGCATCTGCTGTTATAAATAAGACAGCTGCTTTTTTAAAAATATTTGATTGTGCCTACGGAACTAGAGAATATAGGTTCACATAGGATGTCCAACTGGTCTGTTTTTATGCAGTGAGTCCAACTCTTTAAGTATATGTTTTGTATAGTTGCAGTTATTTAAAAGGATTTACAATATTTGGGTAGCTTTGTGCCGAACTAGACATCGCCAACCTGCTAGCAGACAGGTTTGGTGAAAACCCCCGGTCCCCAATAATCATACCCTATATCATACCTGTCACCAGTCCTCTGCCTAGTATCACAAGAAAGCAGGTCATAGCCACACTCTCCAAGGCTGAAAACACAGCCTCTGTGGGACTGGGCAACATCCCAAGTTGCCTATTAATGGTCTAAAACAGGAGTTAGCAGAACCGCTGAGCACGCCCTTCAGTCTCAGTCTAAGCACTGGCTTTATCCCACCTAAGTGGAAAACAGCAACCATAATCCCCTTGCACAAAGGGGTCCCTTAACCAACCCTGGGAACTATAGACCCATAAACGAACACCAGGCTCCAAGACAGGAACTCACCACAACAAAATTCAGTGATTCAGACCACCGGACTGCCAATTCAACAATGAGGCACAAACCAGGAGTTAGGAAAAGTATTTTTAATCCACAGAACACTAGACTGAGCGCTTTCTCCAGTAACACTGGCTTCATCAGAGTCGATGACAAACACACCCAGTGATCTTAAATACCTTAATGTTCCAATCACTTAATTAGTTAATTAACTAAACATTAAATAAATTGAATTTTTAAATTCCAACTTTAAAAATGTATACACATACATATTGATAAAAATGCATATAAATATATATATAAGTATGACATTTGTACAAGATTTATATAAGCATAAGCATACACCCTCCTACCCAACCATATACTCAATGAATCAGATGTTTATACAAAACCTACCCAATCGACATATAAAACCATGTTTGTAAATAACCTACTTATTATTTCCACAGAATCTAAATTTCAAAACTGAATGTTACATTGAACTACTCCAAATTATGGTTAGTACCAATCAATAACTGTTCTTAACCCATTTTGTATATAATGCATGTTAAATATTAGATGTTTAACCCATTTATATCAATTGTCAATAAACTGACAAGTATTTCTAGCTCAAATGAATTGTGCTTTATGTTTTAATACAGGCTTCAATGAAATACATTCATTGAGCCCTGAAACTTCGTGGCATTCAACCTTATTTGCCACTCGGTTTCACGTAATGCAACAAGATTCTTAATGTCAAAATCAGCGTTTGGTTTCACCCTGTCCACTATAAAAAATATAAACTTTTTGAAACCCTGACAATTTTTGGAATGTAAATATAAGGCATTATGTTCATCCCTCCTTCTTATAGAACTACAGTGTTCACTTATTCTTTCTTTTAGGCTCCTTGTCGTCATGCCCACATAGAATGCCTCGCAGGTCATGCATGATGCTATGTATACACAGTTTCTAGTGGTGCAATAACAAACACCAGGACATGCAATGGTACGCTTTGTAACCATATACTCAGGTAGGTGCCCTCAGCTATATACCTACATGATTTGCACCTACCACATTTAGTCATCCTAGATCTTAAATCTCTACTGTTGTTCCTTTCCAATATGTCTTTCAGGTTATTACCTCTTGCGTATGTTATGACAGGGCGCGCACCAAGAATTACTTTCATATCCTTACCCATAAAGTAATCCCACAGACCTCTCAAATTAGAACTCAGATCACTTGCCTTCTCATTATACTTGAGTATAAATCTTGGGGTATCCTCTCCACCCCCAGTCTCTAAATTCACCTTATTCACTGCTTTTGACATTCCCCTTCCATTTCTCAAAATCGGTGCATATTTATTTTTTCTCCCTCTGTAAATTTCCTTTTAACTTTTGACAGCAATTCAATGGGGTACCCCCTCTCAATGAACATACCAATAAGTATATAAATCTCAGCCCTAAAGGTATCCTCTTCGCTGATGAGCCTAGATAACCTGACCATTTGGCCCTTCACTAATCCCTTCCTTTGGTATAACGGATGGCAGCTTGAAAAATGTAACATAGAATTAGCATAGGTCAATTTTCTATAGATGGTACTAGTAAATTCTCCACCATTTTTCGTTATTCTTATATCAAGATAATTAGCTACATCTCGGTCCCACTTGTAGGTGAATTTGAGAAATTCTGATGTCCCGTTCAGATATGTGACAAAGTCAATAGCACTTTGTTCATCACCTTTCCAGACGAAAAGCAAGTCGTCCAAAAACCTATTGTATGAAAGGATGTTGTCATAATAAGTGGACCCAAAGATGTGTTCTTTTTCCCATGCTAACAATACTAAATTGGCAAATATTGGGGCACACCGTGCCCCATTGCCACTCCTGTGGATTGCTGGTATGTTTCCCCTTCAAATAAAATGAAATTATTCTTTAATATAATTTCCATCAGGTCATAACATAATTCTAGCTTACCTCCATCAAAGTTAGTACTAGTCCTCAAACTTTCATAAAATAAATCAAGTCCTCGTTGATGTGGAATCACTGAAAATAGATTAATGACATCTATAGTCAAAAAACTAAGACTGTTCTTGTCCTCATATTCTATCTCTTTTAATCTTTCAAGACAATGCCAAGAATCTTTGAGGATGTGACCTGCGTCCACTACTGCTATCTTACATTGTTTATCAACGTACGCTGCTAATGGTTCAGTTTTGGCCCCCTTCGCAGAAACTATGGGCCGAAATTGTAAGTGTTCCGTTCCTTTATGCACCTTGGGTATCCCATGAATCCTTGCTATCCTAGGATTTTTAACCATGAGGTAATCAAACTCTATCTCATTGATTGCCCCCTGATATAATGCATCATGTAAGTATAAGTCGATTTTATAGTACGCTCTATTGATCTCATTAATGGTAACTCTCCTATATGTATTTTCTTCACATAGGATTCTCATCATTTGACAACAGTAGTCCAGATTGTTCATTATGACCATCCCCCCACCCTTGTCAGGTTTCATAAATCTATATCTATTGGATGTAACCAATTGCTTAGCAGACTTCTTTCAGCGTTGGTCAAATTATCATTTTGTTCATTCTTATGGGTACAAATTTTCCTAAATTCATACTCTACCAGCTGCTCAAATATATACAGCTCATTGTTAGGGGTGGCATGAATGTACTTTTCTTTTCAATATACTACTTGACTGTCTATTAGTTTGTAAAAAATCCATTGACTGCCTTGTATTGAAATAAATTTGTAAATTCAACCTTCTCATGTACAGTTTCAGGTTAACAAGTAGCTGCGTTACATCGAGATGGAAATTGGGTACAAATTTATTTCCCCTACTAAATAAATCGAAATAGACCTCATTAATCACCAAATCTGTGTAGTTATAGATAATAAAACCCTTTGCCTTGACAATTTCATGTTTCATAACAGATGCAGATTCAACCAAGTTACTAAGCACTATATCAGATGTATTATTGTTACCACTCATATCTATGTTGTTATTCTCACATCCATAACAGACATTGGTGGCAACCTCATTTGTTACCCTAACATTTGTTACATTTTTATCCATAACGTCAACCATGTTGGTGGCTGATACCCCTCCCCCTTTCCAACAAAATTTCCTGATGGTCATCAACCACATTCACAGCAGAATACAAATTGTTCTCCATTTCACTTTCTTGGAACAAAGATGTTTCAAACTCAAGCACATTTGTAGACATAGATACAATATGCTCCAAAACAATTTCTTCATCACTATTATTATCAATATTATCAACATCATTACTAAGGTGTCTAAGGACATTACAACCAGACAATAATGTTTCAATATCATCGCATATGTTAAAATTGACTACAAAGTCCATATTCAAAGCTCCTCCTGCCGTTATTTTCTGCCTCTCCCCCTGGGACTCAAGTGCTTTAACCTGCCGTTCTGCGGTTCCCTGCTCTGAATTCTTTCGAGCGACGCAGTGGTACTGGAGGGTCTAAAAAAACCTCACCCTCTTGTCCATTGTCAGTCCCATTATGTTGAAAATTGTAGGAACCCACCCTATGACTAGTTCTTTTCATAGGGTGTGAGACAAACCGCCCTGGTGGAAAAGCGGTCTTATTGGAGTATTCAGCACTGTCCCTGTTAAGCTTTTTGTTTTTCCGAGCTATATTTTTATTGACAAATACATCAATATTCTGAATCACTCTTTCATAGTGATTCTGGTGTTGAAAAAACAAAAGATCCTTAGTGATGCTATCATCAAGTTTTGAAATTTCTTCACGTAACTGCTGGATTTTAATCTCATTGTTACGTAAAATAATATCAATAAGTCTCATACCTGTGTGCTGGAATAGTTCAATTAAATCATGGTAGGCCTCGGTATCAGGATCTATTCCCATTGGAAGCTTCCAAACCCTTAAGCCCTTTGGTATTTGTTTAAGTTCCTTTGATTTCACCAAAAACGCGGTGTCCAACTGAATGGCCCTGTATTTTACACAAAGTTTTTCGTAATGGAAGATTTGTTCCCTCAGCGTTAATGTAGGTTGGTGTGGGTTGGTATGCCGTCGCAATGTATCCGTACCATGGTTTACATCAATATCCGGGGCCTCAAACCACGAAGAGAGGTCCCGCTGAGTTGTTTCCCTTAAAGAAACAGGATCCTTGTCCACGGATGTTAGCGTCACCTCCTTAGATCTAACGCTTCCCACCGCACCACTGTAGGTTTTAGCTATGTTAGATCTCTGCCCTGGTGTAATCTCATCAGGGGAATGCAGAGTATACAACTCCACCTGAGAATCCGTAATGCTGTTGGTGGGTGTGTTGCCAAGGTTAGGTCCATTAACTTTAACGCCTCTCTCCTTATTGTAAGCCTCGACCAGCTTACCGATAACCCCTGTAAGTTCTTTTAAAATGTTCTCCATTCTCCGGTCTCGCCTCGTCAAGTTCGCCGCCCCAGGGTCGTCACAGATAACCACAAACGAACACCAGGCTCCAAGACAGGAACTCACCACAACAAAATTCAGTGATTCAGACCACCGGACTGCCAATTCAACAATGAGGCACAAACCAGGAGTTAGGAAAAGTATTTTTAATCCACAGAACACTAGACTGAGCGCTTTCTCCAGTAACACTGGCTTCATCAGAGTCGATGACAAACACACCCAGTGATCTTAAATACCTTAATGTTCCAATCACTTAATTAGTTAATTAACTAAACATTAAATAAATTGAATTTTTAAATTCCAACTTTAAAAATGTATACACATACATATTGATAAAAATGCATATAAATATATATATAAGTATGACATTTGTACAAGATTTATATAAGCATAAGCATACACCCTCCTACCCAACCATATACTCAATGAATCAGATGTTTATACAAAACCTACCCAATCGACATATAAAACCATGTTTGTAAATAACCTACTTATTATTTCCACAGAATCTAAATTTCAAAACTGAATGTTACATTGAACTACTCCAAATTATGGTTAGTACCAATCAATAACTGTTCTTAACCCATTTTGTATATAATGCATGTTAAATATTAGATGTTTAACCCATTTATATCAATTGTCAATAAACTGACAAGTATTTCTAGCTCAAATGAATTGTGCTTTATGTTTTAATACAGGCTTCAATGAAATACATTCATTGAGCCCTGGAAACTTCGTGGCATTCAACCTTATTTGCCACTCGGTTTCACGTAATGCAACAAGATTCTTAATGTCAAAATCAGCGTTTGGTTTCACCCTGTCCACTATAAAAAATATAAACTTTTTGAAACCCTGACAATTTTTGGAATGTAAATATAAGGCATTATGTTCATCCCTCCTTCTTATAGAACTACAGTGTTCACTTATTCTTTCTTTTAGGCTCCTTGTCGTCATGCCCACATAGAATGCCTCGCAGGTCATGCATGATGCTATGTATACACAGTTTCTAGTGGTGCAATAACAAACACCAGGACATGCAATGGTACGTTTGTAACCCGCTATACTCAGGTAGGTGCCCTCAGCTATATACCTACATGATTTGCACCTACCACATTTAGTCATCCTAGATCTTAAATCTCTACTGTTGTTCCTTTCCAATATGTCTTTCAGGTTATTACCTCTTGCGTATGTTATGACAGGGCGCGCACCAAGAATTACTTTCATATCCTTACCCATAAAGTAATCCCACAGACCTCTCAAATTAGAACTCAGATCACTTGCCTTCTCATTATACTTGAGTATAAATCTTGGGGTATCCTCTCCACCCCCAGTCTCTAAATTCACCTTATTCACTGCTTTTGACATTCCCCTTCCATTTCTCAAAATCGGTGCATATTTATTTTTTCTCCCTCTGTAAATTTCCTTTTTAACTTTTGACAGCAATTCAATGGGGTACCCCCTCTCAATGAACATACCAATAAGTATATAAATCTCAGCCCTAAAGGTATCCTCTTCGCTGATGAGCCTAGATAACCTGACCATTTGGCCCTTCACTAATCCCTTCCTTTGGTATAACGGATGGCAGCTTGAAAAATGTAACATAGAATTAGCATAGGTCAATTTTCTATAGATGGTACTAGTAAATTCTCCACCATTTTTCGTTATTCTTATATCAAGATAATTAGCTACATCTCGGTCCCACTTGTAGGTGAATTTGAGAAATTCTGATGTCCCGTTCAGATATGTGACAAAGTCAATAGCACTTTGTTCATCACCTTTCCAGACGAAAAGCAAGTCGTCCAAAAACCTATTGTATGAAAGGATGTTGTCATAATAAGTGGACCCAAAGATGTGTTCTTTTTCCCATGCTAACAATACTAAATTGGCAAATATTGGGGCACACCGTGCCCCCATTGCCACTCCTGTGGATTGCTGGTATGTTTCCCCTTCAAATAAAATGAAATTATTCTTTAATATAATTTCCATCAGGTCATAACATAATTCTAGCTTACCTCCATCAAAGTTAGTACTAGTCCTCAAACTTTCATAAAATAAATCAAGTCCTCGTTGATGTGGAATCACTGAAAATAGATTAATGACATCTATAGTCAAAAAACTAAGACTGTTCTTGTCCTCATATTCTATCTCTTTTAATCTTTCAAGACAATGCCAAGAATCTTTGAGGATGTGACCTGCGTCCACTACTGCTATCTTACATTGTTTATCAACGTACGCTGCTAATGGTTCAGTTTTGGCCCCCTTCGCAGAAACTATGGGCCGAAATTGTAAGTGTTCCGTTCCTTTATGCACCTTGGGTATCCCATGAATCCTTGCTATCCTAGGATTTTTAACCATGAGGTAATCAAACTCTATCTCATTGATTGCCCCCTGATATAATGCATCATTTAAGTATAAGTCGATTTTATAGTACGCTCTATTGATCTCATTAATGGTAACTCTCCTATATGTATTTTCTTCACATAGGATTCTCATCATTTGACAACAGTGGTCCAGATTGTTCATTATGACCATCCCCCCACCCTTGTCAGGTTTCATAAATCTATATCTATTGGATGTAACCAATTCGTTTAGCAGACTTCTTTCAGCGTTGGTCAAATTATCATTTTGTTCATTCTTATGGGTACAAATTTTCCTAAATTCATACTCTACCAGCTGCTCAAATATATACAGCTCATTGTTAGGGGGTGGCATGAATGTACTTTTTCTTTTCAGTATGCTACTTGACTGTCTATTAGTTTGTAAAAAATCCATTGACTGCCTTGTATTGAAATAAATTTGTAAATTCAACCTTCTCATGTACAGTTTCAGGTTAACAAGTAGCTGCGTTACATCGAGATGGAAATTGGGTACAAATTTATTTCCCCTACTAAATAAATCGAAATAGACCTCATTAATCACCAAATCTGTGTAGTTATAGATAATAAAACCCTTTGCCTTGACAATTTCATGTTTCATAACAGATGCAGATTCAACCAAGTTACTAAGCACTATATCAGATGTATTATTGTTACCACTCATATCTATGTTGTTATTCTCACATCCATAACAGACATTGGTGGCAACCTCATTTGTTACCCTAACATTTGTTACATTTTTATCCATAACGTCAACCATGTTGGTGGCTGATACCCCCCTCCCCCTTTCCAACAAAATTTCCTGATGGTCATCAACCACATTCACAGCAGAATACAAATTGTTCTCCATTTCACTTTCTTGGAACAAAGATGTTTCAAACTCAAGCACATTTGTAGACATAGATACAATATGCTCCAAAACAATTTCTTCATCACTATTATTATCAATATTATCAACATCATTACTAAGGTGTCTAAGGACATTACAACCAGACAATAATGTTTCAATATCATCGCATATGTTAAAATTGACTACAAAGTCCATATTCAAAGCTCCTCCTGCCGTTATTTTCTGCCTCTCCCCCTGGGACTCAAGTGCTTTAACCTGCCGTTCTGCGGTTCCCTGCTCTGAATTCTTTCGGAGCGACGCAGTGGTACTGGAGGGTCTAAAAAAACCTCACCCTCTTGTCCATTGTCAGTCCCATTATGTTGAAAATTGTAGGAACCCACCCTATGACTAGTTCTTTTCATAGGGTGTGAGACAAACCGCCCTGGTGGAAAAGCGGTCTTATTGGAGTATTCAGCACTGTCCCTGTTAAGCTTTTTGTTTTTCCGAGCTATATTTTTATTGACAAATACATCAATATTCTGAATCACTCTTTCATAGTGATTCTGGTGTTGAAAAAACAAAAGATCCTTAGTGATGCTATCATCAAGTTTTGAAATTTCTATGTTACATTTTTCAAGCTGCCATCCGTTATACCAAAGGAAGGGATTAGTGAAGGGCCAAATGGTCAGGTTATCTAGGCTCATCAGCGAAGAGGATACCTTTAGGGCTGAGATTTATATACTTATTGGTATGTTCATTGAGAGGGGGTACCCCATTGAATTGCTGTCAAAAGTTAAAAAGGAAATTTACAGAGGGAGAAAAAATAAATATGCACCGATTTTGAGAAATGGAAGGGGAATGTCAAAAGCAGTGAATAAGGTGAATTTAGAGACTGGGGGTGGAGAGGATACCCCAAGATTTATACTCAAGTATAATGAGAAGGCAAGTGATCTGAGTTCTAATTTGAGAGGTCTGTGGGATTACTTTATGGGTAAGGATATGAAAGTAATTCTTGGTGCGCGCCCTGTCATAACATACGCAAGAGGTAATAACCTGAAAGACATATTGGAAAGGAACAACAGTAGAGATTTAAGATCTAGGATGACTAAATGTGGTAGGTGCAAATCATGTAGGTATATAGCTGAGGGCACCTACCTGAGTATAGCGGGTTACAAACGTACCATTGCATGTCCTGGTGTTTGTTATTGCACCACTAGAAACTGTGTATACATAGCATCATGCATGACCTGCGAGGCATTCTATGTGGGCATGACGACAAGGAGCCTAAAAGAAAGAATAAGTGAACACTGTAGTTCTATAAGAAGGAGGGATGAACATAATGCCTTATATTTACATTCCAAAAATTGTCAGGGTTTCAAAAAGTTTATATATTTTTTATAGTGGACAGGGTGAAACCAAACGCTGATTTTGACATTAAGAATCTTGTTGCATTACGTGAAACCGAGTGGCAAATAAGGTTGAATGCCACGAAGTTTCCAGGGCTCAATGAATGTATTTCATTGAAGCCTGTATTAAAACATAAAGCACAATTCATTTGAGCTAGAAATACTTGTCAGTTTATTGACAATTGATATAAATGGGTTAAACATCTAATATTTAACATGCATTATATACAAAATGGGTTAAGAACAGTTATTGATTGGTACTAACCATAATTTGGAGTAGTTCAATGTAACATTCAGTTTTGAAATTTAGATTCTGTGGAAATAATAAGTAGGTTATTTACAAACATGGTTTTATATGTCGATTGGGTAGGTTTTGTATAAACATCTGATTCATTGAGTTTATGGTTGGGTAGGAGGGTGTATGCTTATGCTTATATAAATCTTGTACAAATGTCATACTTATATATATATTTATATGCATTTTTATCAATATGTATGTGTATACATTTTTAAAGTTGGAATTTAAAAATTCAATTTATTTAATGTTTAGTTAATTAACTAATTAAGTGATTGGAACATTAAGGTATTTAAGATCACTGGGTGTGTTTGTCATCGACTCTGATGAAGCCAGTGTTACTGGAGAAAGCGCTCAGTCTAGTGTTCTGTGGATTAAAAATACTTTTCCTAACTCCTGGTTTGTGCCTCATTGTTGAATTGGCAGTCCGGTGGTCTGAATCACTGAATTTTGTTTAACTATAGACCCATAAGCCTAACCAGCCTTATCTGCAAGGCCATGGAGAGAATTTTTTATGGATCTTATCAACAAGGATATAGATGACCTTCAAACTCTTGACCCGACCAAGTTTGGCTTCATTAAGGGTAGATTTTGCTTGCTAAACCTGGTGGTCTTCTTTGAGAAGGTCACCAAGGCCATGCACTTCACACTGCCTATCTCAACCTAGCAAAGGATTTTTGACACAATTCCTCATTCAGGCATCATTGAGAAACTTGCCCAGCTGGGGATTAACCCTTACTTCATTAGATGGGTTGCCAACTGGCTCACAGAAAGAACACATGCAGTCAAAATTGGGAATGCCAATAATACTAGCAGACCTGTTACCAGTGGTGTTCCACAGGGATCTATGCTAGGCTGTCTACTGTTTGGTATTTATTTTTCAGATGGCCTATGGCTTACCAAATTTGCTAATCACTGCAAACTGGGTGCAATCATTGTATCTCCCAAAGATGTCAACGTACTGCAAAATGAGCTTACATAGACAACTGATTAGTGTCAAAGCTATGGACTTAAACTAAATGCAAAAAAATGCATTATCATCAACTTTGGCAAAGAGGAAACCCCCACTAATTAAAATATTAATAATATCCCCCTAAGTTCAAACCCAGTAGTGAGAGATTTAGGAATGCAAGTTGAGAGCCTTAATTTTGATCATCAGGTGTCCACAGTAGTAAGAAAGGCCTTCTCTGTTGCACACCTCATAAGCAAGGGTATAGTATCCAAAGCTAAGGATGTTATAACTCCCCTGTACTTGGCTGTCAGCAGACCAATAATAGAGTACAATGCTCCCTTCTGTATGTATCTCACCAGACATCAACTGGAGAGACCTCAGAGATTTCTCACCAAGAAAATTAATGGCCTACAACACATGACCTACATGGACAGACTAAAGGCCCTATCACTTTACTCAGTATCATACAGACTGCTTAGATGTGACATGTGCCTGGCCTACAAACCAGTCTCAGACCCTGCCTTGATGAAGCTGCTTCACATCTGCAAATCCAATAGGACAAGATCCACTCACTTTAGGGATCTTAACCTTGCCTGCGATATTAACAGGACATGCTGGAGAGACAGAGACATCTCCCAGAGGTTGCCACTCCTCTGGAACAAACTTCCAATTATGTAGAACTGAGCTCCTCAATGACCCTATTTAAGTGTAACCTGGACAACTGGATGGGAAACCATAAATTTGCACTGGGGGTTTCACCTATGTCCCTCTTAGACAGGGGGAGTTGGTGGTGATCTTAGATTCACACACAAACATAGACTATATGTCTTGGTCTATAAGGGAACAGGGGTATAACATTGCTAGGCTTGTAGAGGCCTTAGGGCCAATAGCCTAATTCTATGATTCTGATTCTATGAATTTTGACTATCCCCATATAGTACTATTGAAAAGGGAAAAATTGTGCTGAAGCAATAGCAGTTAGCCTGTTCTGTGGACTTTTGGATGGCTGACAAAACTGTGGATATAAGTTAGGACTATTGTATGGGCTGTGAGCATAAGTTGAAGGAATCTATGTGGGTTATGAAAGATTTGTATATACAAAAAGTCCAAATCCTTCTACGCCAAAAAAAAAAAACTATAAAAACAACAAATTGTGGCTGCTGGTGGATGTCACAACTGTATTAAAACAATTAGTGCTTTCATTCCACAATTAAACCAGAACTTCATCAGATAAAGCCATCTTAGAAATAGTCACTTATATAATAATCAACTATCTCCACCTATTGGTGAAATCCAAACATTACAAACCAACAAAAAACATTAAATAAATACAGTATGAATTTAAAAATGAATTATTAAGTCATACATATATAAACATTAGCCAATGAGTTGTGACATACACAGGCAGTCACACTTTCTCCTTTTTATAGTTAATTTTTGGCACGGAAGGGTTTAGATTTTTGGTTATTTCTAAAAACAAAACGCAAAGTTCCCACTGGAAGGCTTCTACTTTTTAATAGGTAATTTCACAACAATAAAGTAACATCAAGTTAAAATTATAAAGACTTTCATCCAGTTATTGTCTAGGACTTCTTCAGAATAATTCAATAAAACCTCATCAATTTTAAATACATGCTATCTACTAATTACAGAACATTTCATAATCAGTTAATTGAATAATTGCTAAGCGCACTTAAAACTTAAATTGCAATGTTGTGCCTTGAAATGTAAATAGCAAATCGATATGCTGTCTTAAAATAACTAGTAAATATAAAAAATTGAAAGTTGCCTATATTATTTATGATCTTAACACAAATTTGAATCAAATTAGAAGGTGTTTTGACAATTCCACAGAATGGATCTGGTGTAACCATTTTAACGTCCGAGAAATATAGTAATTCTGCTTTGGCAAGTATTGGAAACAACAGTATATCCTGTTTGGAAATAGGTGCTACAATATGTTTTAATTATGAGAGGCACACTGCTTGTTATGAGATGCAGGACATGAGACATAATGCAACCAGGATTATGAGGAGAGAAATCCAAGCACAGAATGGGACCCGGTTCTTGCTATGTTGAGCTGAACACTTGGTTTGTTAAGAGATTTCAGTTAAATTGTAATACATCTAAAAACATACCTGTTTGCACAGATTCACTTAAACAGCTCAGATGTACATTTCATTTCTGGGTGAAGTCTGTGAAGCAGAACTTAAGCTCATTTTCCACTCTGTATTTGATAGTACACTGGAGCAGCTAAATCTTCATGTAGTACAAAGAGTTATGTGATAGCACTGAGTGTGTTACTGATTTCAAAGCTGTAAAGAAATTGCCTTTGTTCTATGTGACAACATTGTGTTATAGCTTTCAAAGCTGTAAAACTCTTGTCTCTTTTCCACATTGTTCCTCTGTCTCTCTCTGTAACTGGTAGTACATGGCACAGGTAAAGCTCCATGTATTACAAAGAATTATGATTGGGTCTCTTCAGTCATAAACTAGTTGTTATATGTCTTTGAAGTAGATGCAAAGGTTCAGTACTCTGGCTTTGTTTTGCTCTACTCTTGTGTAGAATTTCTTGAAATGCGGCTCTTAAATATATAACAAGTTGGTTATGATTGTAGACTTGTTCCTAATTCTCTATGTTATGCACATTTAAAGTTTTAATGATCTAGTTTCATGCTACAGCACACATGGCAGCCAGCACAGAACACTGTCAGGAAGGGTTGACAGTCGTGAAAGCTGTAAGATGTTTTGTGCTGCACAGGAAAAAATAGGACTGCCGAGTAAAGTGTCAAATTACTTTTAAATGTGTTGAAAGATCAGAGGTTTGTAACACTGTCTTTGTTGTAGGCGTATATTATCTCTAAGTAATAATACATTTAAGCAGTAAAGGTTTGTGTAATTGGAAGAATTATAATCAGGTTTCTCAGACAACAAATATGTACTCTCAAAACAGATATCAGGATTCACTTCTCAAACTTTGCTTTGTTTTGTTCTTGAGGTGAATTTATTGACATCCTTTTCTTGAACACATAAAATTTGTTATCTCTAGAGACCCATTTATATTCATCTTTGTTATAGCTAGATTCTTGTGTATGCCCTTCCAAAAATAAGGTTATTGATTTCTCAGTTTTATATCATGATCAGCATATTGCATATATTAAAATTGTTTCATTTGATCTGACTGTATTCACAAGAAAACACTCAAAGCAAACGCAATACTCATCCATTAATAATATTCTCAGGAGATTCTGTTCTATGAGCTGTCTTAGGCCATTAACAGATATTTACTTTTTAAATATAAACCTCATGCTACAACAAGAATTCAAATACATGTAAATAACGTATTTAGTTTTTTACTTCCCAGTAAGTCTTTCTACCTAATCATATAATTAAGGATACTGTTTGAAACATCTGCCACATAGTTAAGTACACTGTACAAGGAACACTGCCTTATAACCCATTAAAAATTAAGTTGTATCCTATATCCTAAAGGTGATTTCTCCATGAATACACAAAGTTGTCAGTTTTGCAGGAGGTTAAAAAGCTTTGCTACTTCAGTTAAACACATAAGTTCAAATTTTAGAAAATATATGCATGTGATTTTTGTTTAAAGAAATACACTCTTGCAGATCCAACTTTTTTGTTAATATTGAACCAAAAGAAACAGCACTGAGCTTTCTTCTGAGATTTTTATATAATCACAGCAAACTAATGTATATATCCAGAGAATATATTAAAGTAGGCTGTGAGCAGTCAACATTCATTATCTTTATTCTTGTTCATGAAATAGGACTACAAAAGATATATTAACATTTTAATAAATATAGTAAATTCTGAAAAGAAAATCTGAACTGTAATAATTCAGTATTTTGACATCATCCATGGTATACTGGCATTTTTACAGAGCATCTCATGAAAATAAGTCATTTTTGCAGTGCTTGGTAATGTGCTATGAAACTTTCTACATATTTCTGCTATCATATATACAGACAAAAAAAATGTAAAATAACTTGACATTGTTACTGAAATTTCAACAGACAGTTTAGGGTACATTCTCCTTGAATTCTTGAAAGGGCTATATGAGTCTCTGAAAACCTCTTGTTTCATGGCTTGTCTTAATTAACGCTTTAAAAGTTGTAATGAAGCAATGCTGCCTACTTCATTTTGTTATGCCATATAGAAAACTGTGCGTCAGCAGTATAGCTTTCTCTCCAGCATCTAATTATACTAAATAGACTTTTTGGTAGATAGCATGGCAGCATTTTGGGGGTATTATGACAAAGCACACAGCCAGATAACGTGCTGAATCTAATTTCCCAAGTAGCCATTGCAGATGAGTTAAGCACAGGGCCTGTAATTCAGTATCTACACTCATCTCATTAGAGAGAAATATGGTTGGCAAACAAAAATGCAGTCAGCCTGCCTAAATCATTTTCATTATGGGAACTGTCTCCAAATAAATAGTTCCTTTCATTACAAATGTACAGATTTACTATTACAGGGCATACGGGTCAACCTTCATAGGAAGTGTGGTCAGTGGACCATGGCAGCTTCAAACAGAAGAGGAAGGCACCTTCTGCTGTGGTTGCCATACTTTACAAAAATGGAGAACTTGACTACTATTTACTTCTGCCTTGATGTGTGTTTTTTAATGTAAATGTCATTTACAGGAAGCGAGATTAGAAGAAGTAAGTTAAAAGATTCTTGTTGGAGGCAGAGATTCTATGCAAAAGAATCATTTTTATCCACATCTTCACATAACTACTTTAATAATTTTAGTATGGATATGTACTAATGTAATGACCTGAAATAACACAGACAACAAGGCATCATTTTAAAAATGCCCTGAAAAACATATCTTGCTACTGTATATCAATTACCATAGGGATCCATTTTGTAAGGGCACAGACAACTTGTGTATTTCAGGCTTTGTTTTACTTGCCTAAGATGCATTGTTCTGCCCTCACTAACATCTTTCCCCTGCTGTATGTATTTATTTATATATGTTTGCCAGGGTAGTGCACTGATCAATACTGACCAATTTCAGGCTCAGACCGGTGAAATACAAAACATTTTACAAACAAAAATACAGAAATATAAGCAATAACAGAGTAGCTCAGCTTAATTATATAGAAAAAAAACTGTGTATATACATTATAGTGAACAAGCACAGTGCAATGTACAATCATATGGAGTGTAATGTACAATATGTACATTAGTTTCTAAAGTAGGACGATTTTCAGTGAATCTTGAGAGAGGAGCAGAGACTTGGAAAGAAGATTGGTTAGGTGATATGTGAATTTAGAATAAGTATTGATTTCTTGAATTTTCATGGTGAGAGCCTGCCAAAGAGTTGGTGCCTGAGAGGAGAAATCATGTACAGTGCAGGGGAGTTTGGTCCTATTTGGTCCTAAAGGTAATGAGAGTTGGTGTGGCTTGTGAGTAGTGTCTCAGGTTGTATGAAGAGGTTTTCCATGAAGTGTAGCTACAAGGGGAGTGAAGTGTGGAGTTGGAGTAGTTTGTAGAGTTAGGATTGTTAAAGGCTAGTTTATTTTCTTTGTGGTTATGTGATTAGGCTAAGGTCAGATAGTATATAACTAACTCTAGTGAGATATAAATATGGTACTTTTCCTGTGATCCTACTTGAAATTTACCATATAATACAGTAAATAGGAAAATAAACTTGATGACAGATATAATCAAGGTAGTGAAGTATAAGAGTAAATGATAAGTGATCAAAAATATCGATTATTGTGATCAAGTGATCAGTAATTGTGATCCACTGATCAGTCATTATGATCACGGGATTGGTCATTGCGATTCAATGACCAAAAACTCCTGTCTGTCTACAAACCTATCAAATCTGCTGGGCATTGTCTGTACTTGTACAAGGTTGCTAAGGCCTAGAACTCCTTACCTGTATGTATCAAGTCAATCCTCTCCCTCCCATCTTTAGAAACCAATCTGAAAGATTTCCTAGCTAAAATCTGGCTCTGGTCTTGCTCAAAACCATGATAAAATATATCCATAAATATGACCTTTTATTCCTAACACCTCCTTACTCTTCCCTCTTCACTTACTTCCTTACTTCTATAAAATTCTCTTACCTGACTTTCCTTCTAAATATACCATAAGCCTGTTTTCCCTCACTTCATATTGCAGTTCCTGTTTGTATTACACAAACGTACCTTTAATTTCACTACAAACTGTCTAAAAGTTTTCCAAATATTAAATGATTGTCACATAACTTGTATCAATTCTTAACCAATATTTTTATATGATGTCTAATTTGTTATAATTATTTAAACTGCAAATGCTTTTGTTTTATTTTTGAAAATTGTGAAATTATTGTTCAAAACATTTTGTAATAATTTGGAGCTTTTCTCTCTGTGCCTCTGCTGAAAATGGGCTTCTACCCAGTCGGACTTTCCTGGTAATCAAATGCCAATAAATAAATAAATAACCATTTGTGAGTGAACATATGCTTTGGTTGCTTGAATTGCTTTGATTGTAGGTTGTTAGTGTTGTTTTTTTAATACTGATTTTTACATGCCTGGTTCTCAAGAGCCTGAACACATTGAGATTGTTTAATGATAATTAAATGTTTACATTATTTTGCCACACAGATAAGATAAGTGGATTAAAATACAATTACTTGCTTCCAGATGCTCCTGCAGCTTTCTAAGAATGTGATGAATTAGCTCTGGAAACTTTGATACAATAATTTATACTGCATTTTAAATGGTCAATTGTATGTTGTACTACATGTAATGTAATTGTTATTTTGAAAAAAAAAAGTAATATCTAGATAAAAGTTTTAGGATGAAAAAGAAAATAAGAAACTTTTCACCCCTTTCATTATTGCGAAGCACAAAGGTACACTTAGAAAGTTAGCCACAGCTTCATATATGTGGCAGTTGGACAATATCCAACCTCAGGTGAGACAGCAGTAAGATTATAGCTTTGTGTAGCAAGTACTTCAGAAGTGAGGATATCTAGTTACATCCCTACGTTGCAGAGTATGCTACAGATTGCTTCTAAGAAAATAAGTCTTTAAGTGCTTATGCACAGTAAAAACGAGGACTAAAGGCCAGGGCTAAAGTTATTATTGAGTCATGCACTACTATTTCATTCATATCATAGGAGCATGGAAATTATTTCTGCAAAGAAGTAATTTGATAGACATCTCTAGTCTTACCTTAAAGACGTGCTGTTTTCATGCACAGAGTACACAAGCAGCTGTAACACAAAATGAGCCTGCATAGAAGCACCTCATTCTCTTTTCTTACTTTGCTCCCAAACACCACAACAAATATTTACTTTTTGTATCATAAACAAATCAGGAATGCTGAGCTGCCTAATTTCTTTTTTTTTAATAAGCCATTCTCATAATTAAAAAATGTTAAATAAGGATAAAGAACAGCCATTGATTTTCCAAGAAGGATTTCAGGGTCTCTGTTTTACTTTTTTCCCTTTTGTTATAATTCCTATTATGGTTAGGATTCCACCTGTGTGGTTTGTTTTTAGAGGTTGTTTTGAGCTTACTTCTAGTAGGTACGCAGGCTCTATACAGCCATTTACATGGTTATACATGATCTCTGCAAACAGTTCTGCATAGATTGTTGTGAACTCATGGTTAGGAGGGGCATTGATTTTCATAGACTATTGCTTAATAGGGTGTAGTTTGTTTTAGAATATTTTTTAACTGTTATAGGATTTGCTGGGGTTACCGGGTTGAATTTTATTTTAAAGGAGACAACTTTGTGGTCCAACCTCAGCAGCAATGACGTGACACTGTGTGTGTGTGTGTGTGTGTGTGTGTGTGTGTGTGTGTGTGTGTGTGTGTGTGTGTGTGTGTGTGTGTGTGTGTGTGTGTGTGTGTGTGTGTGCGTGTGTGCGTGTGTGTGTGTGTGTGGGGGGGGGGGTTGCAGTGCTCTCTCATATTGGTGAGTACCAGACCCAGTATGTTTGAACCTCTGGTGGGTGTGTGCACTGTCTGGTCAAGGGCATTTTTATTAATAAGGTCCAGTAATCATTGGGCCTGCAAACTAGTGGTTAAAGTATGTGAATCCAGATCCAACAAGTGGTCATTTACTAGTTGTATGCCACAGGGCTCAGTGCTGGGACTACTCCTGTTCAGAATATACTTCTCTGAAGTCAAGGCTAATGTGGAAGGCCTCTGGATGACACAACTTGCTGAATATTACAAGCTGGGAGCTGTCATTGGATCCCCCAGTGATGTAGATATCCTTCAGGAGAGTCTAGATCAGACAAACGTTTGGTGCCAGAGCAGTGGCCTAAAACTAATACGAAAAAATGCATTTTCATACCCTTTGGGAAATCAAATTCCCCTGCAAATTACATCATTAATAGGACATCCCTAAGAGTAGACTCATTGGTGAGAGATCTAGGTACACAGATAGATAGCAGCCTGAACTTTGACTGCTATATGCCCACAGTTGCGAGGAAGTCCTTATATGTGGCACAACTTATAAATAAAGGTAAGGCATCCAGATGCAAGAAAATTATAGTCCCACTGTAGTCAGCCATCATTATACCAGTAACTGAGTAGAGTGCACCATTTGGCATGTACATGACTAGCCGCTTACAACAGCTGGAGTAACCTCAGAACCTCCTCACAAAGAAAATATAGGGTGTAAACAACACGCCCTATGCAAAGAGACTAAAAGTCCTGTCTCTTTACTCTGTCTCCTACCGACTATTAAGGGATGACCTATGCCTGACCTACAATGCACTCACAAATCCAGCCCTGATGTAGCGGCTATGCATCCAGAAATCAAACAGCACAAGGGTCACCCAATCTTGGAATTTAAACTTGTCAGTGGCTCAAACAAAACATGCTGGAGAGATAGATATGTGTCTCAAAGACTGCCCCTTCTTTGGAACAGGATTTCTATTCACATTAAGCAGAGCTGTTTCCTGGCTCTCTTTAAATGCAGTTTAGATCAGTGGTTGGGGAATCACAAATTCACATCTGGGGTAGTGCCTATGTTGCTTATGGGTGGCACAGTTTGTAAGAGACTCAATGCATAGGCACAAATCCATGCCATGCTCTTGCCCAGGAAGGTCATATATTGGCAAAAATCAAGTTATATTGGTCAGGCATGTAAGGGCTCTTCAGCCATTAAGAGTAGTAATCTCCTATGAACCTATGAAATGAGAATTTTACTCCATGAACGGGAGGCTCAGGCACCAACGATACTCCTTAGAACAGACGCTAGGCAGGAGGCACAAAATGCTATTGGAGTTAGGTACATGATTGTGAAGGAATAGTGTCAGAGAAGTCACAGTGATGCTGAGAGACATGGTAGGACTTTATGGAATGTTTGAAAGAGGAGGTGTTCAGGTATCTTATGGTGTGTGGAAGCTTGTTCCTTAATTTGGAGATGGCAAAGAGGAAAGCAGACTCACCAAATCTGTTGGGTATAGAATGAATCACAAAAATTATTTGCTGTAGAGGAAAAGGGGAACTTAGATAAAACATGACATCCATTCATGACTGTGTGCATTTACATGTGGTGTATATTCAGAAATGGAGGACATGTCAGGTGGAACTTGTCAGTTTCTTTGAGTGAGTAATGAGGGATTTGAATATTGGAAAAGATATAAAATGTCAGTTAGTGACCGTTTTACAAATGTCAATTTAATCTCAGCCTGTGGCCTAAACAGACCTTTGAAAATTCATTGTTTTCTTTGGAGGCTTTGCCACCCCACACCAATACACTTTCACCTTAATTTTAACTAATTTTGAAGTCACAGCACTTCAGTGAATATTGTAGCTTCTGAATCTGAAAACAAGCCATTCATCCAGCTTCTCCCAGTCCAATCAAATGTGCTGTGGTAAATTGTCACTGACCTGTCTATTGCATACTAAAGAAATGCAGTTGACTTTGCATACTGGAACTTCCTCAGGATGACTGGTTATGGTCTTTTCAAAAGAATGCTCTAGTAACTTGAAAGTGAAAGCAGATGATGAGATGTAACGTAGTTAAAAGTATGAACAACTCGATAAAAAGTAGTGACTCTAGTTGCAAAAACCTTCAGTGATGGAGACAGTGGTATGATGTACTTATGATCATCTTTGTGAGTTATCTAAATAATCCAGGGGATGAAAGCAGCACTTAGCACATCCTCCTTCTCACAAAGTAAGCTACGTAGGCAGCAATGTGGAGCATGAGCAAGTGGACATGATTGTCGATGTCTGTGTCATGCTTGTTCTGTCTAGTCAGGACTTCCTTCTTATAAAATCCACAAGCCATGTAAACAATGCCCACTCCTCAACACTTTTTTTCATGAATGATGATGGCTGTCTTAGTAGTCATAACCAGTAAGGCCAGTCTCTCCTTGGAGAGAGGGGGGCCCACCTGCAGAGTTTACAGCAGGATGGGGGCATGCTTGTTTGAATGCATGCAGAAGAGGGGAACCTGGTCCTTTCTGGGTATATGGACTATGAGGTCGCTCTCCCAGAAGAGGAAAGGCCTGTCTGAAGGGTGAAGCACGATTCAGTCAGAACCACTTCCTTAAATAAAAGCCATTTAGAGGAATGAATGGATTCATGGAGACTTGGCTGACTTTAGTGGTACGCAGAATGGGGGGGGGGGATCAAAATAGATTGATTAAAAATACTCAATTACTGTTGGTAAAATTGCACTAAAAGACATTGTGCTCAGATTGAGGAGGTTAAACCTGGTAGATCTGGTGACTAATGGCACTGTTGTACTGCTTACAGTGTAAAGATTCTTTGGGCATGACAAGCAGTGTACATATCTTGAGGCAGTAGTGCATATTTTCCATAAGCTTTTAAGAACTGTCAATCCCTTGCATATACAATTGTTTTCAATGATGGAGTGTTTAAGACTGGAACCTTTATCCCAAAGTACCCTTTCAGCAATCTTGATCTCACATATTTCATAAACATTTTTATTATATACGCTAAAGCAGCTGCACTTTTGTTCAGTAATTAAGATTTATGCATCACAGTTCCAGGGTATATGGTTCATTCCTTGAAGTTCATTCACTGGCAGTATAGACTGTACATGTTCTGCTCATTTTAACACTATGTTTGTCTTGGTCCACGTCATAAATGACAAGGGTCTGCAAAGAAAATTCCCTTACCTGGATAAAATGAGTCAAATGGAGATATAATCTTAGTACATTTCCTATAACAGTGTATTTTACATCAATCTACCCAGAAAACAAAGACACTGCAACACAAAACCTTGTCTGGCTTGTATTTTTTTTTTATCTCTGATGTTACTCTGTGGGTACAGCCATTTGAGATGCTCCACACTAGAAGTGTTTCTGCTGCACAGAATTAAGACAAATCATCATAGTGAACCCTGTCATAGACTGACAATGTAACTAGAAAGGCACAGACATGTTTCATGGTGTCAGAAATCACAGCAGCAGAACAGTCAGAAGTTGTTTTCATTAAGGAGAATTTATAACTTAGTGCAGTTGACAAACTGTTATTCTGTGGGCAGCAATACATTTGAATGTAACCATCCTCAAGTCAGATGGCCTTGATATTAGCTACCCCCACACAATCTAAAGAAATGTTCATACTGGAGTTTGGTAATACTTCCTGACACAGTACCATGTTCTTAAAACAAATGCATAGTGAAGTGTTTATTTATCCTAACTTTGTAATGGACAAGGATAATGAAATGCCACATTGCATGATGCGAATAATGAAAATGACAATGAAGTGGGGTCTTCTTGTCACTTGCAGGCTCCTAACTATAGCTCTGGGGGTCTTGGGTTATTGGCTGCCAAAGTTTATTAAGTATGGTCCCACTGAAAATAATCCCAAACCAGCCACCTAACATAACCTTAGTACTACTTCAAGATTATTCCCTATTAAAACATAATATATTTTATTATATGGGCTACGTGTGCAGATTGTCTAAGTAATAAGAACTGTAAACATATACTTGTGCTATACACTTTTAAACTATCCAGTACTCTGAATACAGGCTGTCTGCCTACTAAGGCAGCAAATGCTTAGGAATGTTATGGATGCAAGTCGCATCATTAATTTACTGCAGCATAAACTTTGAAGTGAAGGTATGTATTTTCTTTCATAAACTAATGCATATAAGATAATTTAGGATGGGATAGTATAAAAAGAAAGAAATAAAATTAAACTAAAATGTTAGCTTTTATTTCAGCATGCAAATACTTTTGGAACATTTCCATAGATAGACTGCCATTTCTATGGGGGTCTACAGTAAGAGCCAATGCTGTAAAATATGTTCATGACATTTATCTCTCAACATTGCCAAAAACGGTTTTGCCTCCTCAGAAAAAGATAAATAAGCCTAAGCATTATGAATAAATTCAATTCAGATTCAGGATTTTGCCATACTCTAAAAGTGATCTAATCCTAAACCAGTCCTACCCTAAATACAATCATAAGCACAACCCTGAACAAATCTGTCTTAATCTTAACTGTGTTCTTAATGGTGAATGCTAAACATGCTTTTGGGTTAGGGTTGTATTTGAGCTAGGTCATTATGATTTCTTCAGTAGTTAGAAATGATCTTATCCCTAATTCTAATTTTAACCTAAACCAATACTCAGCCCTAAATACTTAACAGTTAGTGATATTTTAAGTATATCAGTTATGATCATGATTAGGGCTTGACTCAGCAATAAATGTAAGGGTTATGATTAATTTTGGTCAAGTTAAATACTAGCATCACCCTACCTGTAATCGTAACTCTTAATCCAACTGTAACTGTAACCTTAATGGTTAATGTTAGTATTAAGTTTGGTTTAGTTCTTAACTATAATGCTGACCACTTTAACCTTAACTTTAATGGTTACGATTAAATCTGTAATAGTCCCTCCTAATTCTAACCTTATCTCTTAACATGGCTGAGAGCTAACTATAGCCGTTAGGTTTACAGATGAGGCTTCAGTTTTGGGTAGGACATAATCCAACCATAACAGTAAGTTGTAACAATTATGGCATTGAATAATTTGAGTTAGCTTTTGGTTAAGTCATAACCCAGTATGTGTTTAACTCTAATACCAAAGCAGCCTTCACTTTAACTCTAATAGTTAGAGTAAGGGTTACAGCTGGGTTTAGTTCACCTGGCAATACAACGAACAGGGGTAGATTGTGATCTACTAACACGTTTCATGATGTAACCTAGGTTTGATGCTCTCATTCACCAGTTGTTTGATGTGTTACTCTGAGCAGTCTGTCACTAGTTCTTCCATGTTACGCCTAAAAAGTACTTGTACTTGGTGCAGCTTCCATGTTAACAAATTAATAATATCAAAAAATGTTCTATACCCTAACTCTTAACCCCAATCATAATTTTTGATGGGGTTAGAGTGCATGTAGGTTAGTGTCGTATAGACTGTAATTCTAAAGCTTGAGCTTGCTGTACATTTTAGGTTAAACTTATAGTTTTGGTTTGAGCTAGGGCCTCACACAAACATAAACATAGCCCCTTGCCTATTCATTAAGATTCAGGTAGAGTTGCACTGAAGTTGATGCTGTTTGTTAAATGTGAATCGGTAACTCCTTTGCTGTATCCCAGTTTATAAGCAGTCACAATGTCCAATGCACATGCTGTTTTGCTCAGTACTTCACAGTACTATCATGACTTAGCCATATTCAATTTTCTCCATTTGTATGAGCCATTTGCTAAATCCATAATGGGTGATTATGATCAAATCAAAATAAATTAGCTACAAAAGAAAAGGAAAGCTGTCTGCTTAAAACAATGGACTGCAGGACTTGTCAGTCATAATGTGGTGTTTTCTAATCTTTTGATCTTTTGCATTCCAAAAAAAATATTTCTTCTTGCATTCAGTGTTAACTCATTAGCCCTTTAGAGTGTATACCTTTAACTCCCAGTTGGTGTGACTTCAGCCTTTTAAAAAAATGAAGCTATCACCTTACAATAGTCATTGACAGAGGTCAAATATCAGTACAATTGTGTTTGCCATCATGTATGCTTCAAGATAAAATATTCTGATATGTTGTGTTTTTTGGAATTATTAATGTAAATATGAACAAGCAGTATTTGATGCCTAGAGGTGCAGTAGGAGGTAACTGCAGAAATGTCTGGAGGTGCATTCAGCTGTAATGAGTTAAAGAAAGAAAGCCTGCTCTGTACTTTACTGTTGCTGTCATTCAGAAATTTTGAATTTGGTCTTCATACAGATACCGCTGCAGGGCTAGCCACTCAGCACTGTAAACATTGCTCTAGATGATTGTCGCTGGGGAAGTGACACCCTGACCCCATGTGCAAAAATGGGAAAAGGGGTTGTGGATGGATGGATGGATATTACAGATAAGTATTAAAATTCATTCCAGGGGAAGGATTTGAAAATATTAAAATCAATGAATTGGAGGATGATAGCTAACTAACTCACATAAGGCAATTAATACAAGAATTAATCTAATTATCAGTGTGGTGGAACATGAGAAAAAAAAAAAGAAGTTATGTACTTACCATAATATTGGATCCTCATTATTCCTAGGTCATACACATCGACTGATGGAATATTTTGCTGCAAGGTGATCTGACTTGCAAAAACAAACAAACTTCCCTCCAAGTGCTTGAGGTCCTTCCCTACTCCCATAATGCCCCCGTCTCCTCTGAATTCTCAGATTGAGTTTGTTGTATATAACCTAACCAGAGGACCTCTACGTATGAGATAATGAGGATCCAGTATTCTGATAAGTACATAACTTCTGTATCATAAATTATCATAAGCATTTACTCCAACTGATGGGACAGACTTCCCAGCTACCAAGATCCATGGGTAGGATCATGGCAGGATACCGTTATGTGTAGCATCCCAAAAGGAACCCAGAAATCATGTACAATTATAATGCTTGGTGAAGGTGTGTAACATAGACTATGTTGCTGCTGCATGTATATATATATGTATATATATATATATATATATATATATATATATATATATATGGTGTCATTCAAAGGGGATCCAGTGTCTGTCAGCCTGGGGCGACATGCTCGACAAGCCGCGTTGCTTTGCAAGAGATGACTTGCATCTGTCACCCCTAGGCTTTCGAATACTGGCCAAGGCTCTTGCTGCCCCCATAGTGCCTTTTTTAGGCAAGGCTCAAAAGTCAAACCCACCTCCATAAACAGCACTATTAACAAAAAGCTGAGGGTTCTGCTACTCAATGCCAGGAGTTTAAATCTCAAAATGCATGTGCTCAAAGCACTCCTCAGTATGGAGAACATTGACATCTATGCAGTAACTGAAACCTGGTTCAAGGCTCCAGAGAGCACCCCAGCACTACTGGGCTACAACTTATACCACACGTTTCAGCCACAGAACATGGACTGAAACACAAAAGGAGGGGGTGCATCCATATTCATCAAGGATACCTACACCTCCAGATTAGTGGTGCAACATGATACCTCTGAGATCATCCATGTGCAACTAACATCGGGCAAATCTGCAATGCAAATTATGGCCTGCTACAGATCACCCTCCATGACCCAGGACCACCACTCCACCTTTCTGGAGACACTAGAAAACATGAAGATCCTACCGAACACCCTGATATTGGGTGATTTCAATTACCCTACCATTCAATGGGAAAACTACTCGAGTACAAACTTCCAGGCCCAGCGCTTCCTGAAATTCATCAACTCAAATACCCTGGATCAGCTGGTGAAAACATACTAGACCTGGTCATCACCAACATGGGCGATAGGTGTTCCACACCAGAGGTCAACCCGTCACTGGTTAGATCAGACCATAAACTAATCACTCTGGATGTCCACACCACACCACCACCCCCAACTAAGGAAACCACAGTAAAAAACTTTTCTAAAGCAAACTTCACCTTACTTAAGACAAAGGTGGTACGTTTCACAGCCCCCATGCTAAAGGATAACACTGCCCAAGATGCAGAAACCTTTACAAATGCACTCTATGAGCACCTACAAGGATGCATGGATCATGCCATCCCTAGCAAAACCAAGACTCACTCCTCTAAGAGAAGAAAACCAGTTTGGTGGACCCCTGCCATAAACAGGCTATACAATAGAAGGAGGAAACTAGTTCAGAAAAAAAGCAAATCCCAAGATGGAAAGACATCCCTGATCAGTATCAGTAAGACACTAAGGTGCATCATAAAATCATCCAAGTCTAACTTCGAAAAAGAAATAGCCAAGTTTTCAAAAGATAACCATACAGCCTTCTTTATGTTACGAATCTACATGGCAACTCACAGATATGCACCGAACTAGTGCAAAATAGCACAAAATATACTGAACATACTGATATTGCCAACATCCTGGAGGATAGATTCAGTGCAAACTTCACCCACCTCTCACCCCCAAAAGGGCCCACAACAATACCGGAAAAGTGTAGTGCCCCAGAAATTACAGACGCACAGGTGAAAACAGCCCTTTCAAAGGCCAAAAACACAGCGTCAATGAGGCCAGATGGTGTCCCAGGCTGCGTCTTGTACAAACTACAGAACGAACTAACCCCCCACCTAAACACACTGTTCAACCTCAGCCTCTCCACAGGCTATGTGCCTATAGAATGGCGCACATCAATGGTTATTCCTCTCCACAAAGGAGGGGCCACAACTGACCCTGGTAACTATTGCCCCTTCAGCCTGATTAGCCTGGTCTGCAAGGCTATGGAGCACATCATCATGGAACTCATTAACAAAGCCATTGGGAATGTCCAAACACTTGACCTGACCCAGTTCGGCTTTGTTAAGGACAGATCATGCCTACTAAACCTGGTTGACTTCTTCAAGACAGTCACATAACCTACCTTGACCTTACCAAGGCTTTTGACACCATTCCCCACTCGGGTATTACAGAAAAATTCACCAGCCTGAACATAAACCCATACGTCACAAGATGGGTTGTCAACTGACTTACAGACAGAACTCACATGGTAAGAATAGCGGGCTCCAGGTCCGACTCTAAACTGGTCACAAGTGGTGTCCCGCAAGGCTCAGTCCTGGGACCCCTACTGTTTGGTATATACTTCTCAGAAGTACAGGAAAACACAGAAGGACTATGGCTAACCAAGTTCGCCGATGACTGTAAACTGGGAGCCATAACTGACTCTCCAGCTGACACAGACATCTTCCATCTTACTGAGACGGACACCTGGTGTCAAAGTCATGGCCTCAAGCTAAATTCCAAAAAATGCATGGTCATCCCATCTGGGAAAAACAAAACACCCACGAATTACCACATAGGTGGCAGCCCCCTTAATACAGAAGAGGTAATAAGAGATCTGGGGACCCAGGTAGATAATAATCTCTCCTTTGACAATAATATTGCCAAAGTAGTTAGGAAATCCTTCTATGTGGCCCATCTAATTATTAACGGGTTCGCATCTAGAAATAAAGAGGTTATAGTGCCCCTCTACACGTCACTCATCAGACCCATCATAGAGTACAATGCTCCATTTGGGATGTACCTCACAAGACACTTCCAACAGCTGGAAAGACCACAAAAGTACCTCACCAAGAGGATTACTGGCCTCAAACATATGTCCTATGCAGCCCGACTGAAAAACTCTGGCTGTACTTAGTGGCATATCACTTACTCAGAGGTGATCTCTGCCTAACTTACAAAGCCATGTCCAACTCAGAATTGATGGACATGCTCCACCTAAAGAAATCCAAGTCACTGCAAGCCACGCGCTCTAGTGAGCTAAACTGCGGCCACAACAATAAATAGAACATGCTGAAGGGATAGATTTCTGTCACAGAGACTCCCCATGCTTTGGAACAAAATTCCAAACTACATTAGGCAGAGCCCCTCACTAACACTCTTTAAAGAGAAACCTTGACGAGTGGATGGGTAAAAGAAAATACACCCCTGGGATCAGTTCATTGGCTCTGCTTGACAGAGTCTCAGTTAATTAATCATTAATGGGGCAGCAAAAGCCGACACACTCTGGCTAGGCTTATAAATGCCCTTGGGAAAATAGTCTAGTATCTACCTATGAACCTATGAACCTATATATATTTATATATATATATATATATATATATATATATATATATATATATATATATATATATATATATATAGTATACATGCATTTGATCAGCCGGTGGATGGTCGATTGGAATATTGTCGAAAGCAGTGTGGCAAAATCTCAAGAAAAGTGATTGCAAGAGTTAAGAATTGCAAAACATTGCCCCCTTTTTGACCCATGGTAGCTCTCATTTAGGTGGTAGAGCAGTTGGAAATGTTGAATTTGGTGTTGTTTATGACATTCCGACCATTTGGCATTATGAGAGTCACGCATAAAAGTCAGTGTTATACCCAATTGCATTAAAATGTTGCCGTGCAATTGCACGGCTATGAAGTATTCGAACAACAGATGTTCGAATACTTCATATGTGGGCAGGTTACATGAGTGAACGGTATATTTGTGAATGGACTGTGCATTTGGAAATATAACCTTCACTCATGTAAAGGGATCGCAGTACAGTGCAGTTAGGGAAATACATCTCTTTCCTCACTGTAGTGCGATCTTGGAGTTGGAATAATAAGTTGGTGGGGGTGTGGGGGGCACAGCCCCCCACAGGGGGGGTTCAGGTGGGCTTGCCCCTCTGCATACATGGGAGATTAGGTGGAGGGATTAGGGAGTTGCTGTAAGGGTGGCATTGTTGTTAATGCCGTAAAATGTCGTCGACATTTTCGGCATTAACTGCTATTTTTCAACATTAGGGACGTTCGTTTGGGTGCAGTTTCGGTGCAACATTTCACTGTTTTGTACCATTTTTTTTATAAATTTCGAGATTCGAGATATTGATAGTAAACCTATATATATATATATATATATATATATATATATATATATATATATATATATATATATATATATATATATATAGTCACATAGTCACTTGAATAATTCCTGAAGAAGACTATAGAAGTTGTAATGGATCTTGTGAATTCAGTTTTAGGTTTTTGCCAATATGTTTTTTGTTATGAGATTGGTATATCAATGTTATACACTCAGCCATCTGGATAGGGTGACATTAGAAATCTTTTTCCCTAATATGGGAGATGGATAAAAGATGGTTGGTTGTTGTTTTGTAATTGCAATAGTATGACATAAGGAAAAGCATAACTGTTTGTGAACATCTTGGATGTGCAATCTTTTGGATTATTTTAAAACAAACACAGGAATATGAATGATTTGAATGAGAGACAATTCTGAGGCAAACTTTGGCATAAATGAAAGGTTGGTCCTAAGAGGAATCCTATCCTTACAGAACACTAAGTATAAATGTTCATAGGAAAATGCATGCAGCTCTGACCCTGTCTGGCAGAGGTAATAACCAAAATCAAGTTCTTTCAATGTAGGTATTTCAAGTCAGAAGATGAGACTAATTCAAAAGGGAGTGGAGTCCTTAATGGGAAGTTATAAGAGAAAGAGTCCTTAGAGAAAGGCCATGTAAACATGTTTGATCTGCTAGGGATGAGGAGTGGAAATGTTGATATTAATTAGGGATGAATGCGAAGTGGACTTTGATGGTTGAGTAAGTGAAACTAATGTCAAAGAGTAAAGAAACTATATGACCGAAGGAAATGAAACAGGGAAGGGATCAGTGTCTATTGGCATGACCAATGTGCATTTTTTCCATTTGCTTTTATGCAGTTTTTGTGTAGAATCTTTTTGAGCAGTTGAGAACATTTAAATCACTCTGGCAGTATATGCTATATGCCTGACCATTACTGGAACTGGAGAAACCACCGTGTGACCTTCTTACTCTTTGTTTTATTTTGTTAGTTGGGATATTTTGCAGTCACCCTAACGGTAATAGACATCAGCTGGGTATAACAGCCCTGTGTTTCTTATGCTTAGTCAAACACTCTGCTTGTGCTGTGCTGATGAGGTCATAACAAGGCCGAAATATGCATATCCACAGCTAGTGGGGTTTGGCTTTATTGGTCTGAAGTTGTCTATTGAAATTACTTAAAAATAAGTACGTCATGGGCACTCAGAATCACCATATAGCTGAAACACCTGATGTTCATAAGGGTCATTTGCATATATCCCATGTGCCTCTGATTCAGGAGGTTTGAGAGGTCACTCAGTGGAATTACTTCAATATAATAATGTTTGCACAATCCCCAGTGCAGCAGTGTTGCCACATTATTATGCCTTTCAGTATACAGGCCCTCTGCCATTAGTGTGTCACACCTAGCAACTAACTATTTGACTGTTTCCTGCTCTGTTTTACAAAACCTGCATTTGTCTGATTCTCTGATATATTCAATGGACTTTGTAAGCCAATGTGTATGTAGTCCAATGTCTTGTGCTACCAATACTAACCTTTCATCTTGTGGTTTAAATTAATCTCTCCTTATCTATTCCTGCATCAAATCCTGATCAACGTGAGGTTGTGCCAGGAGTTTTCTATACTTGGCATTTTATTTATGCCTTTTCCACATTTCGTTTCTTCTCATCTGATCCTTCTCCTTATATATTTTTCTTTTGGTTTTGGCACATTCAGTTGCTGCCTGATTTTTATCTACTTCTGCTTTGATTTCCATTCTCACTTGACACCTGAATGTTTCTTCCTAACTAAGCAGGGAGGTCATGTTAGTCTTCTCCTCACATTTTAAAATGTTCATGTTTAGATCTGACAAAGTCAGCAAATATGTATTGAGTCTCATGATCGCAGATCTATACATATAATCAGTTTCAAGAAGGTCCATACCTCCTTCACAGCAAGAGATATATAATCTTGGTATACACTGATTTTTATATATCATTTGATAAACATGAAGCATTTTTCTTGTTTTCTGTCCAACTGATCCAGTATCATTTGGGACCAATCAATCACACCAAAACTGTTAGGTTAAAATAGGAAGAGCAAATTGGTTTATAGCTTGGACTTTATTCCTAGATGTCAGGGCTATTTTCAGTATTAGTTTTAGTCTTCTGAAGTATTCCTTACTGATTTTTTTTTTTTTTTGCATTTGTTCACGTTTTTTTTTTTGCTGATCCTTTATCAGTTCCCAAATATTTATGCACCCCTAGTTCCTTTATATCTCATTTCATTCCTAGACTGATACTTTATTGGTACTGCAACTTTCTTTGTTTAAATACTGCTTTTGTACATTTATCAAGACCAAATGTCATTCTTTTAACCAATTGCAGTTGTGCTTTCAACTTCTCATCTGATGAACTATACAGTTTTAAGTCTTCCACAAAAAGTAGATGAGAAACCTCTGGAAATGTACTGGCTGTAGAAGAGACTTCCTTATGTTTAAAGAGATCTCTAAGAGCAGATATCAGTGAAACAAAATTCTGTCTGATACAAGGAACTAGGAGCCAGTCATCTAAGTATGACTATATGCAAATCATTCTCAACCACAGGTGGGCTGCAGTGACCATCATGCACTTGAGGAACACCACAGAGGATATGGAGAGACCAAATGCAAAGCTCACAATTGATAATGATTAGCTCCTAACTAGAAGCAAAGGTACTGTCTGGGCTCTCTGATTTTTATGTAGAGGTAAGCATCCTGAAGGTCTAAGGAGCACATCCAGTCACCATTCTGAAAGGTGCTGTCTGGGCTCTCTGATTTTTATGTAGAGGTAAGCATCCTGAAGGTCTATGGAGCACATCCAGTCACCGTTCTGAAAGGTACTGTCTGGGCTCTCTGATTTTTATGTAGAGGTAAGCATGCTGAAGGTCTATGGAGCACATCCAGTCACCATTCTGAAAGGTACTGTCTGGGCTCTCTGATTTTTATGTAGAAGTAAGCATCCTGAAGGTCTATGGAGCACATCCAATCACCATTTTGAAAGGTACTGTCTGGGCTCTCTGATTTTTATGTAGAGGTAAGCATCCTGAAGGTCTATGGAGCACATCCAGTCTGTCTGGGCTCTCTGATTTTTATGTAGAGGTAAGCATCCTGAAGGTCTATGGAGCACATCCAGTCACCATTCTGAAAGGTACTGTCTGGGCTCTCTGATTTTTATGTAGAGGTAAGCATCCTGAAGGTCTATGGAGCACATCCAGTTACCATTCTGAAAGGTACTGTCTGGGCTCTCTGATTTTTATGTAGAGGTAAGCATCCTGAAGGTCTATGGAGCACATCCAGTCACCATTCTGAAAGGTACTGTCTGGGCTCTCTGATTGTTATGTAGAGGTAAGCATCCTGAAGGTCTATGGAGCACATCCAATCACCATTCTGAAAGGTACTGTCTGGGCTCTCTGATTGTTATGTAGAGGTAAGCATCCTGAAGGTCTATGGAGCACATCCAATCACCATTCTGAAAGGTACTGTCTGGGCTATCTGATTGTTATGTAGAGGTAAGCATCGTGAAGGTCTATGGAGCACATCCAATCACCATTCTGAAAGGTACTGTCTGGGCTCTCTGATTTTTATGTAGAGGTAAGCATCCTGAGGGTCTATGGAGCACATCCAGTCACCATTCTGAAAGGTGCAATCTGGGCTCTCTGATTTTTATGTAGAGGTAAACATCCTGAAGGTCTATGGAGCACATCCAGTCACCGTTCTAAAAGGTACTGTCTGGGCTCTCTGATTTTTATGTAGAAGTAAGCATGCTGAAGGTCTATGGAGCACATCCAGTCACCATTCTGAAAGGTACTGTCTGGGCTCTCTGATTTTTATGTAGAGGTAAGCATCCTGAAGGTCTATGGAGCACATCCAGTCACCATTCTGAAAGGTACTGTCTGGGCTCTCTGATTTTTATGTAGAGGTAAGCATCCTGAAGGTCTATGGAGCACATCCAGTCACCATTCTGAAAGGTACTGTCTGGGCTCTCTGATTTTTATGTAGAGGTAAGCATCCTGAAGGTCTATGGAGCACATCCAGTCACCATTCTGAAAGGTACTGTCTGGGCTCTCTGATTTTTATGTAGAGGTAAGCATCCTGAAGGTCTATGGAGCACATCCAGTCACCATTCTGAAAGGTACTCTCTGGGCTCTCTGATTTTTATGTAGAGGTAAGCATCCTGAAGGTCTATGGAGCACATCCCATCACCATTCTGAAAGGTACTGTCTGGGCTCTCTGATTTTTATGTAGAGGTAAGCATCCTGAAGGTCTATGGAGCACATCCAGTCACCATTCTGAAAGGTACTGTCTGGGCTCTCTGATTTTTATGTAGAGGTAAGCATCCTGAAGGTCTATGGAGCACATCCAGTCACCATTCTGAAAGGTACTGTCTGGGCTCTCTGATTTTTATGTAGAGGTAAGCATCCTGAAGGTCTATGGAGCACATCCAGTCACCATTCTGAAAGGTACTGTCTGGGCTCTCTGATTTTTATGTAGAGGTAAGCATCCTGATGGTCTATGGAGCACATCCAGTCACCATTCTGAAAGGTACTGTCTGGGCTCTCTGATTTTTATGTAGAGGTAAGCATCCTGAAGGTCTATGGAGCACATCCAGTCACCATTCTGTAAGGTACTGTCTGGGCTATCTGATTTTTATGTAGAGGTAAGCATCCTGATGGTCTATGGAGCACATCCAGTTACCATTCTGTAGGCATGGAAATAATGTCCTTTATCATGACTGTCCAGGACTCTTGTCTTTTTTATATATTTGTGCAGATGGCTTAAGTCTCAAATTTACCCCATTATTTGACTTCCTGGGAACTAAAAATAATCCAGTATAGACTCTGGATCCTCTCTGATCTGGTGAAACCTCTTCGCTTGCTCTTTTTTTTGGAGAACTTGGGCAAGCTTCTTGGCTGCTTCCGTTTTCTGTTGGGATGGTATGTTTGGGAGGGATAGAGATGACATTTTTATGGTTGTTGAGAAGGAAATAACATGTCTGCTAAATATTATGCTACTCACCCAGTTGTCTCATGTGATGGTCATCCATGAGTGTAGGTAGGTAAAGAGACAATCTGCCTTCTTCTGTCTCCAGAGAGGAGCTGTCAGGCAAGCCTTTAAGGATGCTGAGTTTAATTCTCAAGAGAAGAATGCCTACATCTTGGATTAGACCCCCTCTGCTTCTAGATCAGAGTCCATTGAAGGGTACTCCTCTGCTACAGTTGTCCCTGTCTGAACAGGAATCAAATGGAAATCACTGGAATTCCTTGAACCAGAGACTACAGACTCTTTTTGATTACTAGAGGAATACCTTTAGGGGTCTCGAAGTGTGCTGCTAATGCAGACAGCATCTTTCCTTTCTGCTTACTCTTTAAGAGCTTCTCTTTGACTTTAAGTACAAAGTATGAGAACCCATCATAATGAGCATTAACAAATGATCTCTCCAGTTATCCCCAAAGTCAAGAAAGTGGAACCACATTTCTGGGTTATGCCTGCACCTGCCATGCTAACTACTCTCTTTGCAGAGTTATGCAGTAGCCTCAAAGAGAGGTTGGAAATGGTTAGTATAGTGGCAACCTGAGAATGAGTCTGTCTGAGAGTATCAGAACTGGCTGATTTCCTCAGAGTCTAGTGTTCTCTGTTGTATGAGTTAGGTGGTTTAATGCTCAGAGAAGGAATGTGCAAGAGCAGTAAGCTCTCTTCCTCATGCAGTCTGTCATCATAGACTCTTTATTAGGAGGATGAACTACCAGATTGTCATCAGACAGTTACTTCTTGTAGGCTGATACCACAATAATAGAGGCCACCAGAGGGACTTTGCTCCAGTGTTGTCTGCCCTTGGGTCAGCAAAGACTTTTTTTCTGGCTTCTTTGCAATGTTGTCTACCATATCAGGCAGCTGCTTTAACCTTTTCTTCACCAAGTTCTACATGTGGCTGATGGAAATATCACATATGAGGTAAAGGGCACATCTGATGGCCTTAAAGAAAACCTTCTCATCCAGGTAAAAGGGAAGGGGGGGGTTGGTGGACCAGATACCCCTCTGCCACATTAATTCTTAGATTATTGCCAAACTTGGTGTCTTCTGAAGGGGACTATGTGGACCCTTTCCCTTCAGTGAAGTCAGTATCTGGTGTGAGAGAATTTGTGGAAGAATCTGTGTCTCCCTTTACATATGTGTTGTCATAGCAGTCCACAGGAAACTCATTAGAAGCACTTGAAGTCTCATAAAGTCCCTGATGGTGGGATGGTTTGAGGACATCAGAAACGTTCTGTCCCTGAGAAAGATGATGAGGACTAAAGAATGCTGACTGAATGGTGGCAAGGGAGTAAGCTGAAGTCAATGAAGCATCTCCTGTGTGCATAACCAAATGGGCTATGATCCTGTCAAAGAAGTCAAAAGCTAACACAGAATCCATCAGGATTGCAGATATCTATCTCAGACTGTGTCAGCCTAAATGGCAGGGGAAGCTGACTGTTAAGAGCACATAACTACTGATGGGTCTGGATAGATTTGACATCAAGGTTGGAACCAATACCTCAAACACCATAGGTCCTGACATCAAGACGGGCACTAAATGGGTTATACTAAAGATGGCAACAATGATTTATTATTGAAAAACCAGTGCCAAGACATCGTCAGCTTCAATAGAATCAGATTTAAGTGTACTGAATGCTGCAGAATCAGCATCAAGGGATCTGATTCCTACAAAGGGGAAAAAAGGGACAATGACTTTAACACCACTACAACCTGAATAACAATACAATAGTAACAACAACAATAACAACTACTGCTACAATGCCTAATAAGAGTGAAAGAGAAATGATAAGGCCTACATACAACTACCATGAGAGCAGGAAGGAAATGTTTATTTTATACTTTTATTAACACTAAATAGATGAAACGAGGAAAAGCTTAAAGAAATTGTACAAAGAGTTGGATTAAATCACATTTTGTTATCATCTTATCAACATAGCTTTGGAGATTCACCATTAAAGAGGCAAACAAGATCAGATGATTCACAGGAGACAGACTGAGTAGGGAAGGAGCTTGAACACTTAGAGTAGAGTCTTTTTGCAAAGTTGGATCCCCCCTCTGGCACTAATCTCATTCATTGAAGTGAACAGATGGTATAATGGAGATATATGTGTTACCCTGAAAGACCACTCAACAGACAGTGCCTTCACAGGGAGAGGCCTCAGAACAGTGTTTGATCAAGTGAGTTACTGAGAGTGACAAAGGAGATAAATTGAGGCTTTGTGAATCAAACCCAAGACTGCTTTAGAGTGTAAGTCTAGCAGTACATTGTCTTAAACCTCTATACTAAATAAAAGAAGAAAAAAAGTGGGAGGTGGGAGAGAGACAGACAGACAGAAGGAAGGCTAGGGAAAGGAGCAAGTGTATTTAATAAATTGCCACTGGGGTCATGGTAAATATAACAGCCAATGAAAGGTGAAAATAGGGTGCAGTCTTTGTATGGCAGTAAGAATAGTATTGTGACCGATGCTTGTAGAACCAAAATATGCACATGCTAGTGTGACCTGAAGGAATAATACACAGAGTGAAAGGTGAAATCCAGTACATTTAATTGAATATAATTCACCTAAGGTTCACGAATCAGATTGAGTATTTCATGTTTGCATCAAATAAAGTAGAAAATTGGAGTATATAGAAAATGATATCACAAGTAAGAACAGGAAGGAGCAAAGGGACAGAAAGACAGTGTGGTACCACTTTGAAAATCATTGTAATTTCTGCAAATTTCTTAGAATACTCTGTGTACTGGATAAGTGCATTTTTGTTTCTGTATCTTTAACAGAGTGGAGACAGATGAAAGGATATTTAGTCACTGCAGGGCATAAGCCAAATGTAATCACGGGAAAGACATAAGAACTAAACATATTTAATGGACCTGGATAGAAGAGACCTCAGCAATGACAATATTGTAAAAAGTTTGGAATACGTTAAAAGCATAAAGAGATGTCAGAAAATCATAATAAAGAATGATTATGCCTTTGAGCAAGTTTAAAATGCATTCATATGCAAGTATTTGATAAGGAAAGCTGCTCAACAGTTAATGGGATGTTTAGTTAAAAAAAAAAAAAAAAAAAACTAATTTATGATCTTGTCTACTGATTATATGACCAAAAATGAATGGACAACAGTTACACAGTTAAATCTTTACCTTTGCCTTTAAGAATACAGTCTGGTTTTCTTCAGGTCAGGTTTTGCCTGGCAGGCTTTCCTCACTTAGGTAGGCCCCCTGGGAGTAATATGCTTGTAATATGCTGTTTGAGGAGAAGTAACTATTCACCAGGCCTGAATATTGCATTTTACTCTACATGGGGTGATGTCTGGATTAAATTTCATCAGCATATGAGAGAATAAACTAAGTTTAGCACTTAGGGTTTGAAGAGTATCAGAAAAAACAAACAAATAATTCCTTCTTTAATTGAGAGCTAGCAACATGGACTCGAGGAGGGTCAAATGTTATGTCACTTTGATGACTGAGCCACATGTTAATGCAGTGGAACTCATTCAGTTAATGGAGTAATCTAGGTATCCCACGAACACAAAGAAATATGAAGGGAGCATTTTAGCTGAATTAGATTCTCGTGGTATTTTTTTTTTGTCAGAACACATGGTATAAGCATAGCCAATACTGTTGACTTCTCCCAAGTTTTGCAATCAGTATTTCATAGATTTCAAAAGGCTACATGAATGAATAATATGTTACAACAGCATACATCAGAATAATTTCTGTTTTAGCATTAAGACATATCTAATATATTATTGTTAAGGTTAATTCAAGTTAAATAACCTAGATATTTGGCAGGACAGATTATACCAGAACTATACTTTGTGTAAAAATAATGAAATCATACCTAAAGTTTGTAATGAATAAGTCAAATCACTTTGTTTAGTTTGCAAACTGCTGAATTATTTTTATAATAAAAACTGAATAAATACGTTTATTTGTATAGCTAAACAAAGTGGTGTCGCATCTAAAATGATACTGTTTAACATCATTCCTTAGGCAGCAAAGCAGAAAAGCAGTTTTTGTAAATATATTTACAGTCCTAGAATTCTACAAATTCTGGTAGGTAACATCTATATCAGTTATCTCCACAAGTTATAACTTGTCTTTAAATACTATTTCATTTACTTGGTTGCAGAGCAAACCTCTCAAAACATCATACTGATCACAATAAATGTTCCCTGTTTCTGCACTAATATACCACAAGATGATAGCATCACTAGATATCTTAAATCCTTACTTAATGTAATACAACGTGCATACATATACACACACTAGTTGGAGCAAAAAATACAAACTATGGATTGAGGGACCATGCTATGCCTGGAGTTTTATTTTCCATGTTATCAAGGGGAATGTTAATGTGGTGCATGAGAATTACAACCACTAGGTGGCAGAATAACCACCTTATTATATAACTGGCCAGTAATCAACGCGTATATATATTACATAATTGAACTTTTAAAAGTTCAAACATCATATGGTTGACACCATATGATCAAACTTTTAAAAGTTAGAAAATGTAATAAAAAAATAAACCAAAGAAAAAAACCTACTTGAACGGTTTAAGCAGGGGGTAATCCCTCCTGCACCCCCCACACCCCCGCTCTTTAAATATACCATCTCCGAGATCGCACTACAGTGCAGAAAACAGAAATCTTCCCATTCTCCACTATATAGTGATCTCCGTTGAAACTTTTAAAAGTTCGATCATATGGTGTCGACCATATGACGTTCAAACTTTTAAGAGTTCGACAACATGATATAGACCCTGATCAACCCGCTGTGTAATACAGAGGGATGGAGCTCTGAATAGGATCCTAATTAATTATGTGGGTTCAGCTAGTGAAACAAGGTGCCAAAGTAGTTGGCTAGGGGCAATGTGAATTATCATTTGGTGTTGGCTCATCCAGAAGATGGATAGGGCTATTCTATAAGGACAACTTAGTAATAGTAGTGAATGCAGGAGCTGTAGAAGAAACTGGCAGTGGGAAGCTCTCTTTGCCTACCAAGCAGAGTTTACCACTGTGTATGGAATTCAGTATGTGGAAACATGTAAACGCACTGCAGGCCTTGCCTTGACATACAGTTCGTTTACCACTAAAGAGCACTCCAAGTCAGCTGTGAATGATGGCTGTGCAGCCTTCAGTTCTCACTGCCATCATCTCAGAAGGAGAAGGGAGTGAAACTGCCTCATGGGAAGATGCTGGAGAAGATAGGATAGGGAGAATAGAAAGATACAGAGAGACAGACACACAGAGTTACCACTGCTGTTCAGATATTTTTGAAAAGACAGTTATTTTCTTCCTATTTTTCACTCTGACAGAATGACTATACCAGAGCAGAGAGTTTTGTAGCTGTTAGAATACAGGTGCATTTTTTTCATCCTACTAAAACTCTACCAGTACACTCAAATATATGAGCAATGAAAACTCAAAATTTTCACAAAACAGTAAACTGCAATAGAGTGGTACTAGAAGAAGACAATAAGCATTGATAGTTGTACTATTCTGATGTAGGATGCTATATCAAAGCTTAAAATTGACAAAAGAGGCTTTCTGCCCCTTACAAATCCAAGCAAGGCTTCAAAACTCTCACTGGGTGCTGGTACGTTGATCCAACATAGACATTTTTGGAGGGCAACAAAATAAAGCCATAGAGTTAGACCTGTAGAAAATACTCAAGATACAACACAACTTAATCCAAAATTATGAAGAATATTCTGGTATATGCTGTGATGAGTATATTTGGTTGTCCGGCCCATTTCAATTTCTTGATAGAAATATAGTTCGGCTTTAATTCAGGACTCAGATCTTAAGACTAGAGACACTTGCTTTTCCTTGCTAGTAGCAGCAGAACTAAACCCAAAAAGGAAAAGATTCTGAACCTTATGCATATATTCTGTGAATTGGTGAGAAGAGAACATAGTTAAAAGACATTTTTCTTTAGCAGTATGTGACATTAGTTGTGGTTGCTCTACATTTTCTACAGAAACATTTGACCCCTGCATTATCCTTATCTGTGAAAGCTGGATTATGGAAAATATTATACCAAATTTTGCCCAGATTGACTTTATTTTTGCTGTGAGAGCCTGTGCAAGGTTTCTGGCTAGGTGCCCAGCAAAATGTCTTGGCTAACTGATAGAGAGATATGCTTCTCTCAAAATTTGAATCTGTTTCCTTATGACAGAAACAGTATCCTAACCTTATACCCAGAGCTGGATCATGGTCAAATGGGGTCCTAGCCAGGGTAATGGATCAGAACCCCAAAGCAGCTCCCTACCTGGCAGCAGCCCCTCAGCCATTCATTGTGTTATTACTTGACGATTTCTCCTCAACTAGCATAAACACTGTTCAAACCTCTCAGTGTGCATATTGTTTTCTTTTCAGATATTTGGATTTAATTTTAAACTTTTACTTCAATGTTTTATAGCACAAGCACTGATAGCCATTTGCTAAACAAAACAATACAGTCTCACAATGAAAACAGACTAAGCATGAACAGTAAACTTCTCTACCCTTGTAACTCACATTCATTGACACGGCATTGAAACCAAAATCCAAAGAAAACCATAGGCCCCTTGCACACATTTTTAGGACCACACATGCATGCATGTATTCTTTGATTCACCTTCTTAATTGTATTAAATTATATTCCTTGTATACTATAACACCACTTGTTAATGTGTTTTAAATTTGTAGTTCTGAATATTTTCCAATAAGAAATTAAACAAAACATACAAACCAGTAATGACAAATCTACAATTTCAGAATATTTCAACCTTAAAAGGCCATTCAGACTTCTGTTACCATTCACTAATATCAGTTAATATGCACAATATCTGCAGAAGTAAAAGTCGGTTGAATAATTCCATGTTACAGAGATCCGTAACTAATGAAGAAGTTGCTGTCAGCAAACAACTTTGCACTTCAGTGTTTCATCTACATATTCAGTGCCTGTTGCCCTTGAAAAATAAATTGCCTACATTACATTAAAAAAATGGTAAGCTGGGAATATTGCAATAGGGAATGGCTGGTAAACTGACAACAGGCTCATAGTTACTAGGCATTTCATCCAAAGGAGAACACATTCGGGAGTGCAGCATTGCCATCCCCCTTAAAGTGCACCACAGTATCATCAATCAATCTACACGGTGAGGAAGTAGAACATACAGCCTTCTGCACGAAAGGCAAGTATAGCACCTGCTTTGTTACTAAAATTGCTTTCAAATTTTGTAGCACAAACACTACTTAACAAAATAGCTGCACATTGAAGACAGACTTAGCATGAGCAACAGTAAACCTGTCTTCCACTGAAACTCACAAGTCCTTGAAAATAGGCTGAAATTCAAAATTCCTTGAGCATACCTCTCAACTGTCAAGATTTTTGCTTCACATTTTTGGTCTATTCCTCATAAAACGTGTGGGTTTACTGACAAATCATTGAGGACTGAAGTCACTGAATAATGACAGACATTTAGGTTTTAGACTTTAAATCATTCAGAAAATGCATGCTAACAAAAAAACTGTTACTTTATCAACATACTAAGTTTATAACAGCAATATATAAAGTCTGCCACTATTTTTGGGCCATTGTCTCCTCCACTATTTTTGGCTTTGTCCAGATTTCTTGTGCTTATAGGTTGAGAATTATGTTCTTGAGTATTTTGATAGTTGGTGTAGAGGATTCAGGTTTTCGTCTCCTGCAACCAAGGTACAGGATTTGAGTCTGACCAACCTGTAATTCCTAACTAGGGCATTACACACACACACACACACACACACACACACACACACACACACACACACACACACACACAATTTTTTCTGATTCTGCTCAGGTCCCCTGGCTGCTCTCGCAGACACCATATCTGCTCTCGGCAGGCTGCCTGTCATTCAGCTTCTGTTCCAGTCCCACATATATCATATTAAGTCCCTGACTGCTGTTCACTGTTTTCAAATATTCTGCTGTTTACATTAGAAGTTGCAATGTCCTAATGCTGAGGTTTCGTGCGGCTTGTTTTTCTGGCAGAAAGCCTTCTGTGAAGTCCTGAAGCCCTCCTGTGTTGTCGAAAAGGTCTTCCATGAGGTCCTAATAACTTAGTAGTGTTTATGGACATCTTCCAGCTTACTATAGTTATGGAAGAGATTTTTATTTTTATCAGCCCCCAACACAAAGTGGGCCCCCTAGCCATTATGGGCCATAGGCGGCTGCCTATGTTTCCTAGTGCTAGATCTGGCTGTGCTTATACCTGGTTCCAAGCGGTTCTAAACAATTCTTTCCCCACCCTATGATTTTACTGGATCAGGAGGCATATGCCATTTCATTGGGAAGTACATTATGAAACTTGTAAAATGGCAATGGAGAGCCAATTTAGGAGCTAATCCTTAGCTTAAATTGTCACCACACAAGAGAATCCCTTCTTTACATAAGTCATCTAGCATATTTGGCTAAGGGCTTTATGATAAAACTAAACCTTTAATTGTCTGAGGAAGATGGAATAGAGACTTAAACAGTAGTGGTTACTGTAAACTGATTTTGGGGTTTAACAGAGTGAGCCCAAGATTTTAAGTCAGAAAAAAACAAAAGGCAGTCCCTTATCCTGGAATAAAATATTTAGTCTTAGAAAAGTTACTGTATGGGTGACTAGGCCTAATTGAACAAGGACATCTTTCTAAGTATCATACCATAGAGGCCTTCCTTTCCAATATACAAGCTTCACAAAGGATTTCATAAAGACAACCAACATATCTCATTTACTATAGTTATAGGCTGGTAATTTGACTCCACTTTCAGCAGTGTGACTGTCAATTATTTGTAAGGTATTCTGGGCCACTACCATGGGTATACTTAGTAGAATATGTAGCAGATATGCTAAACTGTAACTATCATTTGATGACATTGACCTGACACACCGGTCAATTACCCAAACCATGTGAGGCCTTATCTTTGATTAAGTCAAGGATACGCTGGTTAATCAATTTGAAGTTAGTCTGCAGATGAATACCTAGACATTTTGCAACAAATTAATACCTAGACATTTTACAGCTCCAAAGCTAAGAACATAGCATCCATGGGACCATCCCAGGCTGTGTACTACATGAACTGCAAAATGAACTAGCACCTCACCTAGGTATCATATTTAATCACAGCCTTACCTCAGGCTTTGTGCCCACTGCGTGGTGCACAGCTACAGTTATCCCATTCCACAAGGGGGGATCCTCCTTGGATCCCGGGAACTACTACCCCATCAGTCTGACGAGCCTGATCTGCAAGGTCGTGGAACATATTATCATTGAACTTATAAACAAAGACATTGGCAACCTTCAAACACTGGACCCCACACAGTTTGGGTTCGTAAAGGGATGATCTTGTCTCCTGAACCTGATTGACTCCAGAGCCATGGACAAGGAAGGGTAAGGTGGTCCACACAGCCTCTCTGGACCTCACCAGGGCCTTTGACACCATCCCCCACTTTGGAATCATAGATAAACTTACTAAGCTGGGCATTAATCCCTGTGTCACTCGATGGGTTGCCAACTAGCTTACTGACAGAACCCACACTGTAAAAGTAGCCGAATCCAAATCCAGCTCCAGACAATTGGCAAGTGGAGTACCTCAGGGTTCAGTCCTGGGACCGCTCTTGTTTGGCATCTACTTCTCTGAAGTACAGGCCAACACTATGAGACTCTGACTAACAAAGTTCACAGATGACTGCAAACTGGGAGCCATTATTGAATCCCCAAATGATGTGGATATTCTACAAAAGGGCCTTACAGAAACAGATTCTTGGTGCCAGAGCCATGGGCTCAAGCTCAATACCAAGAAATGTATAGTTATCCCCTTTGGGAAAAAACATGTACCTGTGAATTACCACATAGGTGGCAGTACACTAAACACTGAAAGTGTGATAAGAGGCTTAGGGACACAGGTGGACAGTGGTCTCACCTTCGATAACCACATCACAAGAAATCCTTCCATGTGGCACACCTCATCACTAATGGCTTTTCATCCAGAAAAAAGGAGGTCATTGTCCCACTGTACTCATCCCTCATTAGACCCATTATAGAATACAATGCCCTGTTTAGTATGTACCTCTCAAGACATCTGCAACAACTGGAAAGGCCACAGAAATACCTCACTAAAAGGATCACTTGCCTAAAGCAGATGCTTTGTGCTGACCATCTAAAAAGACTCCACCTATACTCTGTCACATATCGTCTACTCAGAGGTGATCTCTACTTAATGTACAAGGCCATGTCAAACCCAGAGCTGTTGGACATGCTACACTTAAAGAAATCCCAGTCCCTCAGTGACACACGCTCCAAGGGTCTAAATCTTGTCATCACAATGAACAAAACATGGTGGAGGGATAGGTTTCTGACCCAGAGACTCCCCAGACTCTGGAATAGACTGCCCATACATGTCAAGCAGAGCACCACCTTGGCCCTCTTCAAAAGGAACCTTGATGATTGGATGGGATATAGGAAATTCACCCTGGGGATCACGTCAGTCACCCTGCTAGTCAGGGGTCCAGGGAAGTAAATACTGTGGGAAGAAATAGCCAGGGAATTGTCATGGCTAGGCTTGTATAGGCCCTAGGGCCGAGAGCCTAGTACCAATCTATGAACCTATGAACACCAAAGAAACCCTGGCTAAGCTCCTACTGGGCCCAATACTGCTCAACAATAGAAGGTTTGTGGTCAGGGAATATGCAAGTCTTCTTCCAATTTAATTTGTAATTACACCTTAAGGCATGTGATAATCACTTGTAATTTTAGTTCAGATTAAATTGTGATCTGTAGTGAGAGTAGGGAACAGGTGGAGGAGACCCTGGAGAGATGGATATGCTCTAGAGAGAAGAGGAATGAAGGTGAGCTGGACTAAGACAGAATATATGTGTGTGAATGAGAGGGAGGATAGAGGAATGGTGAGGATGCAAGGAGTAGACGTGGTGAAGGTGGATGAGTTTAAATACTTGGGATCAATAGTTCAGAGTAATGGTGAGTATGGAAGAGAGGTGAAGAAGAGAGTACAGGCAGGATGGAGTGGGTGGAGAAGAGTGTCAGGAGTGATTTGTGACAGACGAGTACCAGTAAGAGTGAAAGGGAAGGTCTACAAGAGGGTTCATAGGTTCATAGGTTCATAGGTTCATACTAGGCTATCTGCCCTAGGGCATTTATAAGCCTAGCCAGAGTGTGATTGGCTTTCGCCACCCATTTTAAATTAATTTTGCTATGCCCTTTTTCGAGGTTAGTATACTGTGCCTCTGTCTAACAGTGACACAGAAGTGATACCCGGGGTAAACCTACTATCTCCCATCCACTCATCAAGATTCCTCTTGAAGAGAGTCAATGAGGGACTCTGCCTAACCTGGACTGGGATTTTATTCCAGAGTGAAGGGAGCCTCTGGGTTATGAATCTGTCCCTCCAGTATGTCCTATTTATTTCAGTGCTGAGGTTCAAGTCTCTCGAGCGTAGCTCGATGGGATTTGGATTTTCTGAGGTGCAGCATGTCCATTAATTCCGGGTTGGACATGGCTTTATACGTGAGGCACAGATCGCCTCTGAGCAGGCGGTATGCCACTGAGTAGAGCTGGAGTTTCTTTAACTGGGCAGCATATGGCATCTGTTTGAACCCTTTGATCCTCTTGGTGAGGTACTTTTGGGGACTTTCCAGTTGCTGCAGGTGTCTGGTAAGGTACATCCCAAAAGGGGCATTGTACTCAATTATGGGCCTGAAGAGGGATGAGTAAAGAGGCACGATGACCTCCCCTGATCTAGATGTGAATCCCTTCATGATTAGGTGGGCTATATAAAATGTTTTTCTAACCACTTTGGCCACGTGGTTATCAAATGAGAGATTGCTATCAACTTGGGTCCCCAGGTCCCTAATTACTTCTTCCATACTTAATGGATTACCACCTATGTGGTAATTTGTGGGCACTTTGTTTTTGCCAAAGGGATGACTATACACTTCTTGGCGTTTAGCTTGAGGCCATGGCTCTGGCACCAGTTGTCTGTTTCTATGAGGCCCTTTTGGAGGATGCTTGTGTCGGCTGGAGAGTCGATTATAGCACCCAGTTTGCAGTCATCTGCGAACTTGGTCAGCCACAGTCCTTCTGTGTTGGCCTGTACCTCCGAGAAATATATACCGAACAGGAGAGGTCCCAGGACTGAGCCTTATGGGATGCCACTTGTAACTGGTTTGGAGTCTGACATGGCTCCAGTAATTCTAACCATGTGGGTTCTGTCCTTGAGCCAGTTTGCAACCCATCTAGTGACATAGGGGTTTATATTTAAGCTGGTGAGCTTATCTATAATGCCCAAGTGGGGTATTGTATCGAAGGCTTTTGTGAGGTCCAGGTAGGCTGTGTGGACCACCTTCCCCTCGTCAATGGCCTTGGTAACTGTTTCAAAGAAATCGACCAGGTTTAATAGGCAGGATCTGCCCTTAACAAAGCCGAACTGGGTAGGATCCATTGTCTGTAGGTCCCCAATATTTTTTTAATGAGGTCCATGATGATCCTTTCCATAGCTTTGCAGAGCAAGCTAGTCAGGCTTATGGGGTGATAGTTTCCAGGATCCGTTGAGGCACCACCTTTGTGGAGAGGGACCACTGTTGCTGTACGCCACTCTTTGGGTACATATCCTGTGATAAGGCTGAGATTGAACAGTAGTTTTATGTTTGGGTTTAGCTCTTCTTGGAGTTCATGTAGGATGCAGCCCAGGACACCGTCTGGTCCCATTGATGCTGTGTTTTTTGCTTTGGAGAGGGCAGCTTTTACCTGAGCATCTGAGATGTCAGGGGGGGGGGCAGCACTCTGCTGGGATAGCTATTTGCCCTTTTGGTGGGGAGGGGGGGGGAGAAGTTTGCACTGAACCTGTCAGCTAGGATGTTGGCAATGTCTGTGGGTTCGGTGTATTTTTTGTCATTTTGGACCAGTTCTGAGCATATCTGGGAATTCCCACCCAGGCTCCTAACATAACTAAAGAAAGCCTTGTGGTTATCCTTAGTGTCCTGTGCAATTTTTCTCTCGAAGCTGGCCTTAGACGATTTTATGAGTGCCCGTAGTTTTTTGCTAACACTGATCAGAGATGCCTTCCCTTTTTGGGATTTTGATCTATCACGTAGTAGCTTCCTCCTTCTATTGTATGGTTTCTTTATGGCTGGGGTCCACCAGACAGGACGTCTGCCTTTGGAGGATTGGGTCTTGGTTTTATTTGGGATTGCATGATCCATGCATTCCTGAAGGTGTTCATAGAATGAGTTTATAAAGGATTCTGCGGTCTGGGCCGTATTTTCCACAGGCCCGGGGGCTTTGAAGGATTCCACCTCGGTTTTGAGGAGTGTGAAATTTGCTTTAGAGAAGTTTTTCACTGTGGTTTTCTGGGCAGGGGGTGGGCTCGGAATGTGAATATCCAGTGAGATTAGTTTATGGTCTGATCTTACCAGTGAGGGATACACTTCTGGTCTGGAGCATAGAGTCCCCATGTTGGTGATGATCAGGTCCAGTATGTTTTCCCCTCTTGTGGGAGTGGTAACAAGTTGTTCCATAGCATCTGAGTTTATAAATTCTAGGAACCTTTGATCTAGGGTGTTGGAGCTAGAGTAATGCCCCCAGTCTATGTTTGGGTAGTTTAAGTCGCCCAATATAATGGTGTTTGGAGAGACCTTCATATTTTCCAGTGTTCTCAGGAAGGCCGAGTGGGGTTCCTGAGTTTGGGAGGGTGGTCTGTAGCAGGCTATAAACTGGAAGGCAGTTTTACCCACTGTTGGTTGCACATGGATAGTCTCTGATGCTTCCTGCTGTGCCACCAACCTGGAGGTGTGGGTATCTTTGATGAATATTGATACTCCCCCTCCTTTTCTGGGTAGTGAGACAAGCTATGTTATATGGGTTGGAGACAGTGGCACTGACAAAAAGGCAAGAGTTAGAGCTGGATGTGGCAGAGTTAAAGATGTTAAGATTTTCACTGGATGTGGCGAGGGTGGACAGGATTAGGAATAAGTATATTAGAGGCTCCGCCCAGGTTGGAATGTTTGGAAACAAAACCTGAGAGGCAATATTACATTGGTTTGGACATGTGCTGAGTATATTGGGAAAAAGATGCTAAGGATGAAGCTTCCAAGTTGCAGGAAAAGAGGAAGGCCTAAGATAAGGTTTATGAATGTGGTGAGAGAGGACATGCAGGTGGTTGGTGTGACAGAGCAAGATGCAGAGGACAGGAAGAAATGGAAACAGATGATCCGCTGTGGTGACCCCTAAATGGAACAGCCAAAAGAACATGATGATTAAATTAGGGGGATGATAGGGTCAATAAAATATTATCCACATAAACTACCAATGCAATGGGGAGTTGTTTTCAATATGACAAATTAAGGGATCAAGTGACAGAGTGAAAATAATTGGAGAGAGGAGACAGTCCTGTATCATCCTGTCTTGGTGAGGAAATGACTGTCTGAACCTGTTAGCTTCAGTAAAGAAGAAGGACTGATAAAACCCCCTTCGCCCAGAAATAGACATTTATAGGGAATTGCTCTGTGTCTAGTGTTGGTTATAAAAAGTCCAGCACACTTGTCTTGATGGTTTTCAGTGTATCTTGGGTGACCATAATCCAGGAAGTGTAGACTTTAGGGCATCTGACAGATTATAATAGGCTACACAAGGATATGAGGAGGTCTTCGCTTCAGACAAGACCTTATTCTTGACTCAAAAAGAAGGCCCATACCTGCTTTAGGTGATCAACAAAAGCTCTGGCCAAAATCTTCATTTCTAAATTTATCAACAAGGTGAGCCTGTAGGACACTGATTAAGGGGCAGACCTAGTTATCAATTTTCAAAATAAAAATAATCAAAGTAGACCAGACTTCCTAAAGTAAGATGTTAAAAAACTGAAGGTGCAATGCAATGGGGTCACATTATCAAAAATAGTTTCTGTATTTATGCAATAAGCCCTTTGGGTCCCCCAAGATCAGTCATGTATGAAAGACTCAATAGCCCCCTGCACTTGCTTTAATGTGAGTGGGATATCTGCCCCCCCACCATTTTCTTCAGTTAACTTGCTGTGATCATAGTCCTCAAAATGGGGGTGAAGCAAGTTCAGGGAATGGTACAGTATCAGGGGATGGAAAATAGCCATAAATGGAAGAGTTAAATTCCAGTTGTACCTTGAATCACACAGGAATGTCATGTCTTCTAGTCTCTCAAAAAACAGAAAATGAAAAAGAAAATGACCTGGGAGTTCAGCTAGGTCTTGTAGAGGGTCTAAAATTCTAGTTTTCCAAGAAAATAAAACATATCTGATATATGCAGAGTCCAGCTCTTCCAGCACTAATGCTAAATCATGGAAGGCCAAATGTCCTGTTAATTTCAGATGCAGTCTGCAGACTTTGTCTTTGTTTCTGAGTTTACTCTCATAGACTGCTACTAAGCACTGAGGTTCATCTGAAATGTTTTTCATTATAGGCCATCGATTTGGCAACATAGTCTTTGGGTTTCTGAAATCACATGGTGCAAGACTAAGGGCATCCTAAATTGTATCCTAGTGCCAAAGCCTTTACTCTTAGGTAATGTTGGAGATTTTCTTAAGGGTGTCTTTCTTTCAATTCAGTTAGACTACCAAATCAAGCAACATTACATCGTATTTCATAGGAAATAATACCTCACAAGCAAGGACACAAGGTCTTGCAAAGGAGGAAAGTCTATGTGGATTTTGAGATGAGGGCAGCTTTATGAATGAGCTGCTTAGCCTTATCATTGAACATCAGCTAGGGTTCTCTTAAGCTATGACTGTTGAAGAAATGTTGAAGAGCTTTATCTTCCTTAACAGCTCTATGTTCAGCCATCAAAGGGAACTTCCATCAAATGGCTAAACATCGAACCCTATCCATCGAATGTTCATTCAGTGAACATTCATTTCATCAATGGGGAAAGTGACCAGTTGGCCAACACTTCCTTGTGTGCCCCACCTCAGTATTTCAAACTGACCCAAGTGGGGGGCTTCACTCCCCCAAACCACTCTAGCTATATATACCATCTCCGAGACTGCACTTCCATGGGGAAGGGGGCATATGGGGAAGTGGTGGCCAACTAGGTACTTTCCCTGTTAATGAAATGAATGTTTGCTGAATGAATGTTCAATGGATAGGCTTCAGTGTTTAGCTGTTTGATGGGAGTTCCATTCGATGGCCATACATAGACCCTTCCTTAACATACCTAAGAAGATGATCTGTTTTCTAAAGCTGGACAAAGAAGTTTGTTTTAGTCCCTAATTAAGATAAAATCAGGACAGTCACCTTGCAAAACAACCCCATAGATAATGAAATAGAGCCTGCTACATCATGATATGAGCTGAATCAAGAATCCAGCAGAAATTTTATAGTCTTTAATTAAGATTATCTCATCCATGTCATGAGCTAAAGAGGTTCCTAAACCCCAGCTACAAATACTTTGTTTGAAGCTGATGATGCCACAACTGGTTTGGCTTCATAACAACAGAGTGAGCAGGTCACTACTTAAAAAAATAATTAGATCATCACAGTTGCAATCAGTCAAGAAATAATTAACCTGTTGCCTACATCTGTAGGCTATAAAGACCTTGAGTTTATACAAGCAATGTGAGAACTATCAGCCATTGCCACTAAAACAGTTCAGACTGTTAGGACAGAAAGGTGATTGTCTACTCTCCTATCCACAACTAAACAAAAATGTTTCTTTTTTGAATACTGAGTGAAGATGAAAGGGACTGCCAAAGTGTTGCCAGGGAACTTCAGGAGTTAAACTGCTAGGATCTGGACAAAATATTCTGAATAAGTCATTAAAGAATGGAAGGATATAGGACAGAGTGCTGGTTTAGAATAAGTTAAAACTTTTGTTGTAAAATAGTGTGAGCTGTCAAAAGCAATTATATCACTAGTTAGATGTCACACGTGATAAACTGTTGTTAGCAGCAGCATCTTTGGCAATTGAAGAATGTATGGCCTTTAATAGTAGAAGGGGCAAAAAGGAAGATGAATCTCGAGAGAACAGGAAAAACAAGAAATTTGATTGAGATTGGCAGATAATGAAAAATTGAGGAGTGGCAACTATGACAACACAGTACTGTGAAGAACATCACTGGGTGAAGGATTTCCATCAACAGTTAATGGAGATTTTTTTAGCCCCACCCAACATTTCCAAAAAGCTGCTACCAAGGCAGTCCCCATGGATAGTATAAATACAAGTGGGCAAAAGCGATTACTCTCATCCTTCACAGAAGAGGTTTCTTCCAAAGGCTGCACCTCACAAGAGTGTGAACAACAAGTGACAAATAATGGAAATTTATCAGAAGGGGGAGAATGCTGAAACAACTTGAGAACAAGAGGTTCAGGAACTGAGAGATCAAAGAGACTGGCATCCATACCATACCCAGAGACATTGTGGGGAAAGTGGCAGTTAAGTCTTTTAACTTTAAAATTTTTAATTTGTGGAGTAGACTTTACTCGACTTTTGAACATTGATGCATTGCTTTATTACAAAAAAAGGCTTCATGTTTATTCCTTCAGTGAGGTGTTATTAACATTTAAACACAAACCACCAATACTCTCCACCGAACACCACGAAAAGAGTTCCAAAGACCTCCGCTGGCTATACCATGAAGGGCTACCTCCAAATAAATCCAAACCAAATAGGGAAAAATACCCAAAACGATAATAATTAGTTCAGTTGCACAAATCCACGAACATGTAGAAATCCAATGCACAGGAAGTAAAAAGAATTTATTAAATGTACAAAGCTAACACAGCTACAAAAACAAGAATGGGATTGAGCGCGCTTTCATCTACAACATCTAGACTTCATCAGAATCCATCTTTTGCTATGAACAATTACCTTAAATACATTTTTTGGGTAATAAATTAATTAAATAATTGCATAATTGCCCAATTGTTACAAAAAGTAACTGCAATGAAATCTGACCAAAAGCAGATTCTTTCTGGTATTAAATTATTGACACATAAATAAATCTCTTGTATTCAAAATACAAATTACAAGTTTAAAAAAAAAAAAAAATATATATATATATATATATATATATATATATATATATATATATTGTTACTAGTTGGATAAAAATAATAACAGCAACCAAGTACATATTTTGTTATAAATATAAAACAAATATTGTACTAAAAATATGTAAATCTGTATATAATAGACTTTAAATAAAAATCCAAATATAATGTAAGACAGGTTTACTATAAACCAAAGGTGCTTCAGGAAATTGACTCATAAGAATCAGTATACAAATATAAATTAAAATCCAAATACTATTCTAACCTTACAAATCCTCTTGGTATAGTGTTGGTTTGGATTTAATTGGAGGGTAGCCCTTCATGGTATAGCCAGCGGAGGTCTTTGGAACTCTTTTCATGTTATTAACATTGTTAATGGTTTAAAGACGTGTACTAGGAAGTTAAACTTGCAATTTTATAACAAGACTCAGCAACATCACAAACATAACCAGGTTATTTTTATTCAGAAACAGTTTATGCAATCATCATTTGTATCACACCTTACAAGTTTTTGTGAATAGTTGTCAAAAACCTAGTAGGACAGTTCTGAAAAACATCACAAAACAAATAGTACAACGTTACAGCAAACACATTTTGAATATTGAATGATTTGTCAAGAGAAAACACTATTAGGGTTATGAAGATGGACGGACGGGGGGTCTACAGTCCTTATGGAAACTGAGGTGTATGATAACAAAATGTTACAGCATTTAAATGATACATCACTATATGTCTGTTATGAAAAAAAAGATATTAATAAAGCTTACAGTGAAGATGAGAGCTTTTTTATGAGTCCCTATTAGAAAGAATTCCTCCAACTATGTATGTTTTTTTAGCGTGGAAAATTACATCATCAGTGGGATTTTTGGTATAACAAAAATACACAAAAGGGAGGTAGACCCCTTTACACTTGACTGTCTCAGCAAAAGGTTCTAAGCTAGAGGCAATATCTATTTTTGTAGATTTAGTACTATGGCACAGTGTTTCTTGTTGCCAACCCCTTGCAAGTGATTCATTTAATTTCAAGGAAAAGATTGTTCATTTATTAGTTAAACAGGATAATATTTCAGTCACTATAGATATATGTTCTTTGTACATGGTGATTTGGGTAATGAGTGGGTTTATCACATGCTACTGCAAGGAAATAAGTATGCAGTGGATGAGATCAAATTTAGTAGTAAATGTATTGATCATGTATTATAACTTGAAGAAATTATTTTTTTCATACAACAGCTTTTATTTTTCTAAAGTTAATTTTTATGAATGATTTATTATTTATATTTTCTTATATGGGGTTGGGCAATGATGGAGAACTTGATACCTTTTTGAAAGACATGAATTTGTGCAGTGTTTTTTTTTTTTTTTTTTTTTTTTTTGCATTTTACCAGTCATAGTGATTTAAATCTATTACTTTTAGATACTAAGCTACATAAGACTGATGGCAAGCTAGATATTAGCAGTATTTTTAAAAATACAGCTAGTAATTCCCTATTGCATTACACTAGTATGCATTCCACACATAAAAGACAAAGCTAAACATAAGTGTTTAGTTAGAACTATGTAGTAGAAAGGTTAACTATAGACTGTAACAACAAAGACAAGCTTACTGTGATGATGACTGATTTGGTTATATACAAGAAGTTACCTTGAAACCAACATGGAAAAAACACCTAAGATACAACACAAAAAAGAATGGGATAGAGCTCTGTGCATTACTGGTAGTATAGGTCGCTATGAAATTAAAAACAGAAATCATTGGACAATTTTGTTGGGAAGTCAGGAACATCACAGCTTGTTTGAAGATGAACCATTGTTTATAGTTCAAAAGGGTAGGAATTTGAAAAGCTTTTTTTTGGCGAGAAAGGGGAACATCAGTGAATTTATCAGTATGAGAAGTAATGCACCTATCCTTGTAACAATTGCAATATGTGAAGATATAATTTAGAGGGTCAAATGTGTATTGTGTTAACACTAGAATGACATATACAATCTCTACATATTTTACTTGTAATTCTACCATTGTGGTTTATATAGCTACTTGCACAGTGTGTGAGAATTTCTACATTGGGGAAACTACTTTTAGATTAAACTTTAAAATTCATCAGCATCAGTATGCTATTTACAAATAGCAGCAGTTTGAATGCTTTATGCAAACATTCAAAGGAATGCAGAGGTTTTAAGAAAGTTGTGTTTGTGCTCCAGACAGTATAAAATGGGGTAATAAGGAGGGTATTTTAGAATATTTAGATTATATTTGGCAGTTAAAATTGGATGAATGACACAATGAATGATTAAATAGTTCTGTAAATTCTGTGTCACCTTAAGAAATGAAGGAAGAAATTTGGTGATCTGATTGAATCCTGACTATTTCATACAGTTATCTGATTTATAATATATGTCTACTTAAATTTCTAGTCTTTCTAGTGACTTATTTTTAAGTAAGACAAAAGTGGTGATACTTTATTTTACTAAAATGTTTTTGGTATCTGTGACAACTGTGCCCTAGCCCAGCAATCAAGGAGCCTCAATCCTCACCACTAACACCAGGGAGGTTGTCTCTTAGAAGAGAAAAGGATAACTAATACACACAGTAAAGTACAATTTCCCTTAAGTGCACACAGAGATCACAGTCAGTCTGGGGCTGGTTGCTCCCTCGCTCACCAGGTCCCCAATAAGACTCCCCACTGACATAGCTATAGGGTCCAGGTCTCAGCCTAACTAGGCAAGCTAAAACCTCCAGTACCCTCTCTGTCCAACCAGTGTTTTGTGTCCCTGCCAAGTAGCTGACACAACACACACACACACTTTGAGTTAAGTATTTATACAACTTCACAGACACTCCTGGGAAAGGCTGACACAGATTCTCCAACTGTGCTGCTTTACCCAGACTATATGATAGTAATTACTGCCACCACCCAGTTAATAATATCAGCTGATAAAAGGCCATTAAAAGGGTGTCCAATTATTACTGTGCAATACTAATATCCAATGGTAGTATGACTAACAGTCAAGGCTTACTTTAGAGTGGCCTATTACAATAACCTCTATAAATATGCAATGTACTCTAAAGCTTATCTCTACATAAATCAGCCAGAGGTAGAAGGTTTTAAAATATTTAATAATAAATAATTAAAACACAAATCAAAACTACTACACCACAGAGATATCTAAGAGTTCAGAGATCACACAGAAACTTAAAATAAAATAGTAGGACAGGTCTGATTTCAAAGAAAAATACCTAATTAATCTTTACTAGCTTTAACTATTCCTACAAGAAATCACAGTGCTAAAACTTAGATGTGAGCATAAATCAGAGTGCTGGTAAGTTGGCTATCCAAAGTCAAAATGCTTTTTGTCTCTTGTGAGAAATAGTATTTAAACATTACTAACAAACATGTCTCTAAGGCCCTTCCCAAATTACATAATTTTTGACAGGGTTTTCCCAGTATTCATACTGCATCATCGTAACACCTGGTCTGAGTTCTCAGGCCACAAACTGCATTATTTAGCAATCTAACACCTCCTCAGAAACTTACAACAACAGAACACATTTCACATGTATATGCTAGCAGAAAACAGAGCAATAAAGCACCTTCCACATCTAAATTCTGGTTATAAACTTTGGCCTTAAAACAATGGGCATGAAATCTTCATCCAGCTGCCCTGGAGCTGAATTATAACATGAAAGGGTACAACATGCTTCACTGGGCCAGTAGAGTGCAATGTTGCCACATATTTTGCAGTTCCACATTTCACAGTATTCTTTACACTCAAGAAACATACATTTATTTACAAATGCCAGAATTATATATCAAATTATATTTAACTAGGCTGGCAGTCTTCACCCATCTCTTCCCAATCGTCACATCTCTTCTCCCCCGGGGAACTCAAGGAAGTTTTTCAAGTACCCCTTGAGAAACATTGCTTGAGAGTGTTAGGTCTATCTGGGTGTACCTCACCCCATTCCCTGTCTTGAGAGCCTGTCTGCATTGGCAGTACTACTCCCACTGCGGTGCTGCACTGACATATCATATGTTTGCAACCCCAGACTCCATCTTAGAAACTTGGCATTTTGCTGACTGGCTCTGTTTAATCACATTAGAGGGTTGTGATCTGTCATCACAGTGAATTTTCTTCCATATAGGTAAGGCTGAAGTTTTTGTAGTGCCCACACTATGGCTAGACATTCCTTTTCTACCGCTGCATAGCATTCCTCCCCGGGTTGGAGCCTACGACTGAGATAAACCACTGGGTGCTCTTCTCCCTCTGAAGAAATCTGGCTAAGTACAGCCCCCACCCCATAGTTTGAAGCATCCACCTGCACAACAAAGTCTTTGCTGTAGTCTGGACTGGCTAACACAGGGGGTCTGCCCAAAGCTTCATTAAGCTTCTGAAATGCCTGCGCACATGCTGGGGTCCACACTACCTTATCTGGCCTGTTCTTCTTTGTCAGGTCTGTGAGGGGAGCAGCTATGGTATTATAACTGAGAATGACTTTTCTGTAGTACTCTGCTGTCCTCAAGAATGCCCTCACCTGCTTTTTGCTAACAGCTGCAGGCCATGCCTGAATAGCTTCCACTTTGGCAGCTTCTGGCCATATCTTACCACTCCCGACTCTATGTCCTAGGTGGGAGACCTCTGCCATACCCACCTGACATTTGCTTGGCTTAATGGTCAACCCTGCCTTCTGTAGTCTGCCCAGCACCTCCCTAACATGCTGAAGGTGCTCTTGCCAGGAATGGCTGTATATAGCAATATCATCCATGTAAGCAAGGGCAAACCCTCCTGCTCCTGCTAAGATATGATCTACCAGCCTCTGGAAAGTCGCTGGGGCATTCTTCATCCCAAAAGGGCACCTTTGTGAACTCATAAAAGCCAAAAGGAGTCACAAAGGCTGACTTCTCTCTAGCACTGGGAGTCAAGGGCACCTGCCAGTAACCCTTGGTAATATCAATGGTTGTAAGATACTTAGCCCCACCCAGCTGCTCTAGGGCCTCATCTGTCCTAGGCATGGGGTAAGCATCTGACTCTGTGTGACTATTTAATTTCCTGTAATTCACACAGAACATGTTGCCGCCATCCATCTTTGGCACCAACACCACTGGTGAGGCCCAGGGACTGTTGGACTCTTGAATCACCCCTAGTTCCAACATCTCCTGTACCTCTTCCTTCAGAGTCTGTTTGACTCTCTCAGACACCCTATAAGGGGCCTGCCTGATAGGCCTTTGGGGCCCTGTATCCACCTGGTGCTGCACCAGGTGGGTGCTTCCTGGTTTCCCGGTGAACATGCCTCCAAACTCCTACAACACTGCTCGCATCTCTCGAACCTGGGTTGGAGATAGCTGCTGGGACATTGCTACCCCTTCCACCGAGGTGTCAGCCCGAGCTTCACTGAGGAGATCAGTCACAAGATCTCTCTCAGACTCCTCCTGCAATCTACTGCAAATGCTCAGCACAGGGGCCTCCCTATCATGGTAAAGTTTCATCCTGTTAACATAGTACAATTTGTGCCCTTGCCATCTGCCAAGCACTTCCATCATGTAGTTAACATCAGTTACCTTTCTTACCACCTTGTAGGGTCCCTCCCAAGCTGCTTGCAACTTGTTGTGTCTGACAGGAATGAGAACCATCACCTTCTGCCCTAGAGCATACTCTGTAGCTCGAGCATTCCCATCATACCACACCTTTTTCTGTTGCTGGGCTTCTGCCAGGTTCTCCTGGGCCAGGCCCATGAGTTCCCTGAATGTTGTCCTGAGGTTCAGGACATATGCCACAACAGACTCCTTGTGAGACTCACACTCACCTTCCCACTCATCTTGAATTAAATCTAGAGGTCCCCTCACCCTATGCCCATACAGCAACTCAAAGGGTGAAAAACCTGTGGATTCCTGGGGAACCTCCCTGTAAGCAAACAACAGATGGGGCAAATATTTGTCCCACTCCCTCTTAAACTTGATCTGCAAATATCCATAGCATGAACTTGATTGTAGAGTTTAACCTCTCAACAAGACCATTAGTCTGGGGATGGTAGGGGGTGGCCTTCATGTGCTTCTCCCCACAGGACTTCCACAGACAAGCCAGCAGGTCTGACATAAAATTGGCACCTCTGTCAGACAGTTTTTCCTTTGGGAAACCTACCCTGCTGAAAATCTCCAGCAAAGCATTTGCCACCTTCTCGGCCTCAATGGAGGACAAAGCCACTGCCTCAGGGTATCGTGTAGCATAATCTACAATCACTAGACTATACTTTTTCCCTGTGGAACTTGGGGTACTTAGAGGACCCACAATATCCATAGCTACCCTCTGAATCCTCAATCACAGGCAAAGGCATCAAAGGAGCTCTCACCTTGTCTCCTGCCTTGCCTACCTTTTGGCACTGCTCACAGGTCCTGCAGTACCTTGTTACATCTCTGGAAATGCCAGGCCAATAGAAGTTTTGCATAATAGGCCTCTTTGTGCATTTTATGCCCATATGACCTGCAAAGGGAATATCATGGGCTATGGCTAGAAGTGCCAGACGGTAAGCTCTAGGCACTACCAACTGCTGTACTCTCTTACCTTCTAGCCCTCCATCAGGGGTCCACTCTCTGTACAGTAACCCTTTGTTCCAGTATACAGATTCCCCCTTCCTTTGAGAATAAGGTGCCTCCCTAGCTATCTGCCTCAGGCCTTGCAATGTAGGGTCTGAGAGCTGAGCCTGTCTCAAGTCTCTCCTTGTAACCCTTCCCAGCTCCCCTTCTACAGGAAGTCTGGCATCCTCTCACAGTGGTGCCTCACTGTCAGCCTGGGTACTACTACTCACTTCTACTTTTGCAGTTACCCTGTCGAAGGGAACATCAGTACCCACAAGCAGCTGTGGCTCACATTCAGTCTCACTGCTACAGTGTAGCTCACTCCCTGAAGTAACCACCTCAGTAGCCCTGGCTGCAAGTATGCAGTCTGTCTGGGTCTCCCCCTGGCTACCAGACCCACATGCTTGTCTCACAGCCTTACTGCATGTAACTGCATAAGTACATAGTACTGCCTCATCCAAATCCTTCTCTCTCAGGACATCTGCAGGATGGTAGTTCCATACCCCTGTTGTCTCAAGACAACCTACTGTTGGCATTTTGTCTTTCCCAATTACTGGCTCCCTCACAATTGATTCCCCACCTTGCTTCCATGGACACCTGTATGCCACATGGCCCCACTGATTGCATTCAAAACATTTAACCCTAGCTCCTGGACATGTACCTGGACTAGTGGCTTCCCCTGCTACTGGCAGATTCTGTTGGGGCAGTCTGTGCTGCCCACCATGGGTTCCTTTAGTCCCATGAGCAGTACTGGGGGTCCTTTTCCTGTGCAGGTCTGCCCTACTTGCTAGGTATAGGTCTCCCTTCTTCCCCAAATCCTCTGAAGTAGCACACTGTCTATCAGCCAACCAGATCCTCATGTCCTCAGGCAAAGTGCTAAGGGCTTGTTCCCTTACCAAAAGGTCTGCCAGCCCTTCAAAGGTGGTGACCTGACATCCACTCACCCAGCTATGAAAGTAAGTGCTCAGTTCAGCAACATATTCACATACATTTTCATCTGCCTTGCATCTATGCTCACAAAACTTTTTCCTATACATTTCAGGTGTTAGCTTAAAACATTCTAATAAATGTCTTTTTACAGCAGTATAATCAAAACAGTCAGTGTCATGCATTTTTGCTAAAGAAGTTGCAGCTTTACCATGGAGTAAGGGGGTCAGGAACTGTACCCAGAGCCCTTGGTCAACTTCATACTGTTTACATACCCACTCAAACATATGAATGAAGCTATCAAAATTATCCCCCTCTTTAAACTGTGGAAGAAATTTACTGACCTTTTGTGCTTTTGGGGTCCAGTAACTCCCTTCCCCATTACCTCCATGACTCTGGTGAAGAGTCAGCATTTCCCCTCTCATGCTTTCTCTGCCGTTCATTTTCCTCAGCTTGTAGACTCCTCATTTTCTCAACTGCTTCTAGTTCCATACTCCTGGCCTCCAACTCAAGTCTCTTTAGCTCTAGCTGCATTTTTAAGTCCACTGCAGAAAGGTTGAGCGGTCCATTCTCTGAGGATATTGTATCTCCACCGTCAGTCTGATTGTCCTCCAGGCTGCTGTTTTCTGATACAGCTGTAACCAAGGCTACAATCAGGTCTGCTTTAGTCAGGTTTCCATGCACCAGTCCCCTAGCCTGGCACATCTCCTCCAGCTGGCTCCTTGTCAGCTTTCCATACTCTTCTGCTGACATGCTGCCTACTCACCCTGACTAACACTAAGCTAACAAAAGAAATAAAACAACTGTGATCTGACTCTGAGTATACACTGCATGGCTGTTTTAGAGTACAAAACACTTTCAGAGATCACTGTACATAAGCTACAGGAATTTACTCTACCCACACCACTACAAGCCAATTAGTATGTGAAGTAGATCTCACCACTGCTAAACACTTGTGACGATCGTGCCCTGGCCCAGCAATCAAGGAGCCTCAATCCTCACCACTAACACCAGAGAGGTCATCTCATAGAAGAGGAAAGGATAACTAATACACACAGTAAAGTACAATTTCCCTTAAGTGCACACAGAGATCACAATCAGTCTGGGGCTGTTGCTCCCTTGCTCACCAGGTCCCCAATAAGGCTCCCCACTGGCACAGCTATAGGGTTCAGGTCTCAGCCTAACTGGGTAAGCTAAAACCTCCAGTACCCTCTCTGTCCAACCAGTGCTTTGTGTCCCTGCCATGTAGCTGACACAACACACACACACACTTTCAGATAAGTATTTATACAACTTCACAGACACTCCTGGGAAAGGCTGACACAGATTCTCCAACTGTGCTCCGTTACCCAGACTATACAGTAGTAATTACTGCCACCACCCAGTTAATAATATCAGCTACTAAAAGGCACTTAAAAGGGTGTCCAATTATTACTGTGCAATATTAATGGCCAATGGTAGTATGACTAACAGTCAATGCTTACTTTAGAGTGGCCTATTACAATAACCTCTATAAATATGCAATGTACTCTAGAGCTTATCTCTAAATAAATCAGCCATGGGTAGAAGGTTTTAAAAATATTTAATTATAAATAATTAAAACACAAGACAAAACTACTACAGCACAGAGATATCTAAGAGTTCAGAGATCACACAGAAACTTAAAATAATACAGTAGGACAGGTCTGATTTCAAAGAAAAATACCTAATTAATCTTTACTAGCTTTAACTATTCCTATCACAGTGCTAAAATTTGCATGTGAGCATAAGGCAGAGTGCTGGAAAGTTGGATATCCAAAGTCAAAATGCTTTTTGTCTCTTGTGAGAAATAGTATTTAAACATTACTAACAAACATGTCTCTAAGGCCCTTCCCACATTACATTATTTTTGACACTTAGGATTTTCCAGTATTCATATTGCATCATCTTAACACCTGGTCTGATTTTTCAGGCCATAAACTGCATTATTTAGCAATCTAACACCTACTCAGAAACTTACAACAATACAAGACATTTCACATGTATATGCTAGCAGAAACCAGAGCAATAAAGCACCTTCCACATCTAAATTCTGGTCATAAACTTTAGCCTTAAAACAATGGGCATGAAATCTTCATTCAGCTGCCCTGGAGCCGAATTCTAACATGAAAGGGTACAACATGCTTCACTGGGCCAGTAGAGTGCAATGTTGTCACATATTTTGCAGTTCCACATTTCACAGTATTCTTTACACTCAAGAAACATGCCTGTATTTTACATTTATTTACAAATGCCAGAATTATATATCAGATTTTATTTGACTAGGCTGGCAGCCTTCACCCATCTCTCTCCAATCGTCACAGTATCCACTGGATATTCTGTGCAATTTTGATCCTTGCTTATCTTTAGGATCTATAACTTGTTATGAAAAAATATAAGAACCTTTTTCATATAGATTACATTTAATGTGCATTTACCTACAATGAACTGTACCAAATAAGTGGACCAAGTGTGAGACTCAGTGACCAGAAAAGGATATACTGGACTTACCAAGCATTCTGTTACAAGCTCAAATATGTATTGAAGGCATATGGGAGACGTCTATAGAGAATTTTTATGTATACTTTATTTGGTTTGAGAGGAAAGTGATAGTTCAGCAGTGAGGTGAAATGTACGACTGTTAATTGCTTCTTATGGCTATTTTGTGTGAGGATGAATATATGTGTATGCATGTGCGTTTGTGTGTGTGTGTGTGTGTGTGTGTGTTTGTGTGTGTGTGTGTGTGTATGTCTGTGCATGTGTGTGTCTTTATCTCTTTCTCTCACTCTGTCTATAGATGAGCATGTGTGTCAGCTCTGCTGATATGTGCAGCCCTCATTTTCAACAATGAATCCTACTCTGGTTTTCTATCATATAGTTTCTCCTCATCATTTGGGCTTCCCTCCTTCCAAGGAATGAATGGGTTTAAGCAGCCACTTGGAATGAGTCCATGGAAACATTTATTCATCCTAATCACACTTTTTCTTCATCCCAGAGATTCTCCTGTGAGCACTCAAATATTAGACTAATAAGTGCTGAATCCACATCCCTGGATTAGATGCCGTGACCTAACTAATGAGCTGTTCATTGAAAAAGGATTTTCTTTCAATAGAGGATACATGTTGATTGAAGGACAATTTGTTGTCCACATAGGCTTCCAGGTCCTTAACTACTGAAATGATTTTCAATGGTGTGTAATTGATGTGATAATTACAGGGATGTCATGCTTGCTGATGGAGACTATTATGCATTTTTTGGCATTTAGTTTTAATCCATGGCTATGATACCAGATATTTGCTTGAAAAATTAATCTTGGTGTCCCCTGGAGAATTTATGATGCTATCAAGTTTATGGTCATCAGCCATAAACCCTTAACATTTGCTTTGACCTCCGAGAAGTAAATGCCAAACTGGAGTACCCCAAGGACTGAACCCCTGGGTCTTTTGCAGAAGGTAGAGTCATCTACTCTAATTTCCTGGGTTCTATTTGAGACTCAGTTTGCTTTCCAAAGAGTTAGAAAGGGATTAGTATTTAACTTGAGGAGTTTATCAACAACACTTGATTGTGGGATGCTGTCAAATAGGTTTGCAAGTTCTAGATATCTGGTGTATACTGTTTTTCTTTCATCCATTGCTTCAGTAACTTTTTGAAGAAGTTGACTAGGTTAAGCAGGCAAGATCTGTCCTTGACAAAAGTGAAATGGCTTGGGTCAAGAATTTGTAGGTTACCTGTGTAATAATGATTTGGTTAAGTATCAGTATTATCCATTAGTAAATAAAGGTACAAGTTCAAGGAAAATAATACAGAAGCTGCATTAGACAAAACAATGAAATAAATACAGCATTGGGCAGTCATAAGGGAAATATTTACAATATAAATTACCACATTTCCCTTTTGCATAGTTGTGCCTAAGTTAGGCTGTTGTGGTTCTAATAGTATTGTGCTTTCTTTAAAGTATTTAGTTAATGCTGACAAACAAAAATAAATGTCGTGCTAAGATTAAATCATAGGATCATAGGAGGTTACTAGGGTAATTGCCCTGGGGCCCTTACAAGCCTAACCAAGCCTAGCCAAGAGTTTATCCCCAAAAAGAAACCTCAGTCAGCACTTGTCACCCCTGCCAATGAGGGACACAGGTAGAACCCCGAGGACAAATTTGTGGTTTCCCATCCACTCATCAAGGTTGCGCTTGAAGGTCAGTGAGGTACTCTATTTGACATGTATGGGAAGTCTATTCCAGAGATGGGACAGCCTCTGGGAGACAAACCTGTCTCTCTAGCAGGTTTTGATGATATTGCTTATTAGATTCAGGCCTTTTGAGTGGTAATGCATGAGAAGTTATACTTACGGATATGGAGCATCTCTAGTAGGGCAGTGTCCAAGATTGCATTGTAGGCGAGAAACAGTTCACCTCTGAGCAATCTTTATGATACAGAGTAGAGTGATAGTGATTTGAGCCTATGCACATAGGACAGGTGTTGGAAGCCATTGATTCTCTTTGTGAGGTATTTCTGTGGCCTTTCCAGTTGGTGCAGATGTTTGGTGAGGTACATACGAAACTGGGCTTTATACTCAATTTTTGGTCTAATGAGGGAGGAGTATAGAGAGGTAATAACCTCCTTTTTTCTGGATGCAATCCCTTTACTTATGAGATGAACCAAGTAAAAGGCTTTTCTGACCACTGCCGCTACATAATGGTTGAATGCGAGATTGTTATCAACCTGAGTATCCAGGTCTCTCACCACAAATTATGTACTTAGGGAGTTGCTGTTGATGTGATAATCAGTAGAGGCCGTGTTTCTGCCGAATGGTATGATGATAATTTTTCTGCACTTAGCTTGAGGCCATGACTTTGGCACCAGTCATTAGTTGCTGTGAGACCCTCTTGCAGTATATTAACATCATTTGGGGAGTCAGTGAAAGTACCCAACTTACAGCTGTCAAACTTGGTCAGACACAGGCCTTTTGTCTTTGTCTGGACCTCTGAGAAGTAGAGGCCAAACAGCAGGGGTCCCAGGACAGATCTCTGGGGAACTCCACTATTGACAGGTCTGCTATCAGAGGTGGAGGTGTCTATTTTGACTTTGAGGGTCCTGTTGGAGAGCCAGTTGGCCACCCACCTGATGAGAAAGGGATTTATACCAAGTTGTGTTAGCTTTTCAATGATGCCAGAGTGGGAGATTGTGTCAAAGGCCTTGGCCAAGTGAAGGTGAGCTGTATGTACTGACGTTCCCTCATCCAGGGCCTAGGTGACAGTCTCAGAGAAGCCAACCAGGTTTAACAGGCAAGTTCTGCTCATTATGAATGTCCTTGGTTATGAAATCTATAATAATATGCTCCATGGCTTTACAGATCAGACTTGTCAAGCTAATGGAGTGATAGTTTCCAGGGTCAGTACTGGCACCACCTTTGTGCAAGGGTATGACAATGGCATTTCTTCACTCTGTTGGAATGAACCCTGTACTTAGGCTGTGGTTGAATAGGGTGCTCAATGGCAAAGCCAGTTCTTGCTGAAGATTGTGCAGAATACAGCCTGGGATATTGTCAGGTCCCATAGAAGATGTGTTGTTTTGGATAGTGCCTTTAACACTTGATCTACGGAGATGTGAGGTGCAGGACAAGTATTGAGGATCTCCAAAGGGCCTTTGGGGGGGCAGGTGGGTGAAGCTTGTGCTGAACCTATCTGCTAGTGGGTTGGCTAAGTCAACAGGATCAGTGTAAATGATACTGTTAAGTACTAATTCGGAACAAACCTGGGATTTGCCATGGAGGTTCCTGATGTAACTGAAGAAGGACTTGTGGTTTCTCTTTGTTTCAGAGGCGAACTTAGATTCATAATTGGCTTTGGATGTTTTCACTAGTGATCTAATTTGCTTGTTGAGGCTAAGAAGGGAGTTTTTCCAATTTGGAATTAGTTCCTTTTTACCCTCGGACAACAGTTTCTTCCTTTTGTTGTAAAGTCTGTTGAAAGACGATATCCACTAAACAGGTTTGTGTTTCCTTGAGGAGCAGGTTTTAGTTCTGTTGGGTATGGCTGAGTCCATGCAGTTGTACAGGTGCTTGTATGCTGCATTGGCATACTGTTCAGCATAGTTGTCTGCGTCCTCTGAGGGGGGCGGTGGTGTGAAACTACAGATACCCTCCCTTAGGAGGTTGTAGTCAGCTTTTGAGAAGTGCCTGCAAACCTATTAAAAGTCAGTTATGTTTACACTAGTATGAATTTATACAATCCTAACAATTTTGACTGCAGGCCTATGAAGCACAATATACAAAAATCAGGGGATGAATGTAATATATATTTCCTGGTGACCTATAGTCAGAAATGGCCTATCGTGAGGAGACACCATTATGAAGTACAGTCACATCAATGGCTTTTCTCTACAGATTCACATGACATAGACCCAGTACTGTAGCTAGGTGCTCCGGTGCCCTGGGCAATTCCCCAGACTCCTCTGTACTTCTGTAACTGTAGCAACCTGCTCCCTACATCTGTAAAAAGCACCTTGCTACATTTAGTAACACACACACACTGAGCTTCATTGCAAATGTGAATGCAGAATTGGTATTAATATATGAAGGCCCAAGATCCTCACGGTTTCAAAAATGAATGCTGCTACAACAGCTTTGTCCCATCAGCACTTGTAGATCATACCCCTAACAGCTAATAACACCACACTACCATGTAATTTGAAAACATATATGATAATGAAGCATTTTGATTCAGACTTTGAGTATTATTTAATACTTTATTAAAGACATTTCATTCTTAGATTTTTCAAGTGGTCTTTATATGTGATGAACAATCTGAAAATTTATTGGTGGTCTTATGAGCCCATCATGTAGAGAATGTTGCTGATGTGTACAGTCATTGGTTTGAAACTTCCCTGGCTTTACATCTAATGTTAATCTAGGATCCACAATTTCTTCATCTAAGGACAATGAAAAATCTTGTTGAGAAACTTAGTTTTTTTTTTGAGATCACACATAAGAAAGAACATTGATTGACTGCTCTCTGTTCTACACTTCAGTTGTGACATTTTGAACATTTGAACTCTGAAAAGATGTTGATGCTTGCAGCTTTTGAAAATTTTTAGTTCCTTAAACCCAGCTTGCTTGATGACCACTTTTATGTTCCACCTTTCTGGCCAGTACTGCCCACTCTGTGAAGGTGAGAAGGAAGGAGTCTGGGAGGATTCATGCACTATTCTCTTCCATCCTGATGGGGATGAAGTAGCGAGGCACAGGGATTAAGAACCTATTCTAGGGGAGGAGAAAAAGCTGATCACTGACAGCATCATCTTGCAATTCATACCTGGGCTTTTTTTCCTAAGCTGTAATACCCCACCCAGTCCACTGACATCATGAATACTGTCAGATTGCATGGACTATGAAGATTTGTTCAAATATGTCCCCAGGTCTTAGATTTTATTCCTGCCTGCCCAGCTGCAAGCCCAGCCCACTGACCTCTTTGTGCCCCAGCCTACCCAGGACTGAGCAAGGCAAACACCAAGCACACTGCCCCCATCATAGATATGCTCATCATACTCTGTCTGCATCATCATCAGGGAGCCAAGGTAATAATCGATTATGGCTGCCTGGGTGGCAGTAAGGGGTTCATCCCCTCTAAGCCACAGGGACAGGCTCAGTGTCCTGAAATTTACTGTTTCCCCTTGTTGACTGACTTCCATATTCTACATCCTGTACAGATGTCTTCAAATGTCTGTCATTTTTTCTACAAATTGTAGTATTTGAGCTTTTAACAAAAAAGATCAACATTCTGTAGTTTTATTAATCATGGTAGCAGGTGCTTGACTCTACTGCACATTTTACAACTTTCGATTAATTATTTTCACTTTTTTCTTCCTTTATTATGGGTGCATTCCTAGTACTCCTGTTACAGTAGAATGCCTGCTTTCTTTGATTATTTTTTTTGAAACCAAGAATATTGCCCTGATATTTTGGTAACAAGGCTGTAATTGTAGGCAAATTAGACTTCAGCCTCTGTTCAATGAAGAGCTGATTCAGAGATAAGCTTGTACCCTGAATGAAAGAATTTCTGTTCTTCAGTATTGGCTAGCAACAGTCAGCTACAGGCAAAATACACTGTACTTTTCCAATACAATGAAGGTAACACTGATTTGAGATAAGATGTTTAGACTCCCATTTCTGTGCAGTGTGAGTGTTATATCAAGCAATGTCTTCAGTATACCATGGCTGGAAAATGTATTTTTGAAAACAATGGTGTTGCCACTAATGCTACTACTTAACTTTTTGGTCTGAGGGAACTTGAAATAATTGTCCACACACACACAGTGATAGTGATTTTTTCAGTACTGAACAGCGACCACACATGTGTTATTCCATAGAAGACCCAATACGTCATGTGAAATCAGTTGCTTGTTTGCATTCTGGTTGAGTAAAGCATTACAGCCCTCATATCTTCATATCTTTTTTTGTATTACCTTGAACATTTTAGTAAACTTACTTTTTCTTATCATTTGACAGTCCTAAACTCAATGATTGTATCTTTTCAAGCACTGACTCTCTCAATCTCTCTCCCTCTCTCTTTCTATAAAAGCATCAATTATCAGTGTGCCTGACTTAAAACACTAAGCATGACCCTCATATAAACTAATCTTTGTACAGATAATATGCTTGAATGTCTTTACTCACAACTCTCATCTACTCTGGTCTTTATTCATTACGGCTTCTTTCAAAAGCTGTATTTATTTGTCTTTTCTTTTATACTTCACATGTTTATTCAGTTTCTTGGCCAACCCAGAAAGCTAATGAGTTCCAAAAGTACTTCTAGATACTATTTTGCTAACTATATTTTCTGTTCTTTTAAGTAATCTCTTCTCAGAATATCAGCTGAGTGCATTTGTTTCCCTGGCTTGTATTTAACCTTTAGATCAGTCTTTTGGAAGTTTAGCAACATCCTTGTAATCTACCTGGTACTTTTTAATGTAGTTTCTTAACATATTTTGCATTGGCTTGTGAGATGATTTCACTATTACTGACTTAGATTACCTGTAGTCAAAAACTTTCAACATTCATAAAAAATTGCCAACAATTCTTTCTCTATTTGTACGTTGAAGATCTTCTTTTGTATGCTAGTGATCTACCTTCTTAAATCAGCATTGTACCTAGCTCCTTGCTGACTCACATCAAGCTGAAATACTGCTTGGTAAGCTACATTATACATTTCAATTGTAGAATTTTTGGTAACACATCTTTTCAAAGTATCGAGGCTTTTATCTTGCTCTGCTGTCTAAAACAACGCTACAGCATGCTCTAGCTGGTTCCTTAGTTGACTCTAATATCAGATATCTCAATTGAGAAAAAAAAAACTGTAAATAAGAAAAACACACTAGCCAGGGAGTACAGCACATCTCAGTTTTTAATTTTGGATGAACTTTTTCATTAATGAAGTACTAACTTTAGATAAAGCACAATACACAAACAGTTCTTTAAATAAGGAATTAATGGTCATCTGTTTGCCAAGCCTCCTCTGTGATCCAATTACATGCTTAGTTTCTTGTTTTTTTTTTTTTTTTCAAAATATTTTATTAAGTTTCCAAGAAAAGTAAAAGACAACAAATTAACAAACAAGGTAAAAAACTATTTGCAATATACACATAGGCCTGAAGCAAAACTGCAGATCACAGTTAAAATACACAAGTTCTTAAGTATAAGTATCAGTTCAGAAAGAGTTGTGGTCCATTTGTAAAGTCTCAATAAGTGCTAAAACTTTTGTCCAAGGATTATTAACAACTGTCTTTGGATAGATTCTAAGTTCTTTGGTCTTAGTTTCTTTGATTGCCAGGTCTTTCACTGAAAACAAGAAATCCTCAACAGTGGGTGGGCAGCTAGTTTTCCATCTTCTAGTGATGCATTTTCTGGCGATAGCAAGTACTGACTATAGTAAATATGAATTATTCTTATTCAAAAAGTAACCTTCATTCACATTAAAAAGAACTAATGATTTAGACAATAAGAAGGAATCAGTGAATAATACTTTGAGAAAATCTTCTATGCTGTTCCAATAGCCCTTTAATTTAGGACAATCATAAAAAATGTGTGCCCAATCAGCTTTAGTATGTTCTGTACATCTCCAGCATGATGCGTTGGAGCCATTATTGATTTTAACTATCTTATTGGTGTCAGAAATGCCCTATGGAGATATTGCCAACTCAATTTCTTGTTTGAATGTAGTGCCTACAGGAAGTGCTGCTTCTTTTCTGTGCAAAGAAGTTCAACAGTATTTGGTCTGTTCTTCATAAATTATGTGGTTTTCTGCCAAACTGTCGTGGATTGCAGCCCTTAAATAGTGAGTGACATTTGAGTTTCAGACTTCATATTGTTCAGAAAAAGTTTGCAAATACAAAATCTGTGACTTTCTAAGTATGTAAGAACAATATTTAAAATATGTCCTTAGTCTGGGGCATTGTCTGTGATTCTTTAGCTAGAAATTGACAAGGGGGGAGTTGTAATGTTTTGCACTGTGCAGTGATGGCCTAGGCTGATTGAACCTACTGAGTGTAACAGGGCCCTGCACTTGTCACTGCAGACTGCAGTCATTCAGTCATACTGCATTTCTGTCTGCCCACGTGAGATTCCCAAGAGATGTTCTTTTGCAGGCTGCAAGGCATTTAATGATATGTAGTCTTTCTCCCTACATAGGTATCATTCTCACTACTGGAGCAGATTACATAACACTAAATCTCTTGTGCCCAGGCTCAGGATTTCCTTCATATGAGTTAATTTCTTCTTAATGAGATGGTGTTTGTGTTGAAGGAGGTGGTAGTTTACAAATTGAATCAATTAAAATAATAAGAAGACAGAGTTTGCTTTCTTTTTTGGAGAGGGATGTAGAGTCATAAATAAGCTTTTTTTCTTCCTTTTTCTTCAAGCAAAACCAGATATTTACAGCGTCAATTGACAGGGTTGAGTTCATGTCTGGTGAAAGATGTCAGTCAGTAATCAGGAATCTACCACTAAAAATTAATTTAAAAGAGTGCTGTCCTGCATATCTTTCAACTTATTTGGTTCAAGAATTCTGGACAAAGTCAAAAGTAAATGGGAACAATGTTAAGTTATCATTGATGATTTATTTATTTGTTTTGCTTGAAAAAGCTACAGTTATCTTGGATTTATTTGTTGATTATTTAGTTTTGATTCTAAGTGTTCAAAGGAGTGCAACATTTGACTTTACTGCTGCAGACTTCAAAGATATTCCTCAATTTACTCAGCATTAATAATAAATACCCTACTACATGTCATTTGTTCCTACTTCTCTGTAACAACATGGATGCTTAAAATGTTTAACATCTGTGTTGGTAGTCATTTCTTTATGGCTTAACAGGTAGTACATGTCATGAAACCTCCATCAGATTTAAAAAGATGCACACATGCGTAACCATGCACAAACACACACACACACACACACACACACACACACACACACACACACACACACACACACACACACACAGATATGTGACCCTGACTAATAACAGTAAGCAGAAAGAAAAATAGAGCCGGGACTATATGGAGGAAAGGGCTAGTTAGTGGTACCTTTTTAATGTACCACTAACTCCTCCATAAGTGTGTAATATTTTTGTGGTTTGACTCAACCCTATCTTCAGACAAATGGGAGGTCATAATGATATCTTAATTTTTTACTGACAGAAGTTAGTACTGTGTTCTTAGAAGTTTATCAATGTTTATATTAGGCTCCATCTCTTTAGTTTTAATCATGTATAAATTGCAGAGAAAATAAGTTATGTGCAACAGGGTACTCCAAAAACTAGAAATGGACAGAACAATATGAAACAAAGGCAAACCAATTAAGAGCAGAAGAGCATTTGCAACCCATTCTCAACAACATACTGAGTTTGCCCTTTCAGAGTTTATGCTAGTCTTAAAATTTGCACAATTACTGCTGGCTTGTTTCAGGAGATGTATGTTATTTTTGATATCTCTTGGTCCAACCTGTTGTCTAGTACCTTTTAGATGGCATAGTACTAAACAAAGATATTATCCCAGGAACACTCTACTATAAAATGCAGTTCTCATTTTATCCTCCCTGGTTGCTGTTTGCACTCATACTTGGATGCAATTAATTTTTTGCTAGCTAATGACTTCTTTATAATGAATTACTGATGATAATTTATCCACCAGGGATATATTTGGTATACAGAAAGACTGCACTTAATTATCAGCTAACTGATTTAATTGCTACTGCTAGACAACTTGTAAGGAAGTGGATGTGCAGATACGTAAGTGTGTGTGTGTGTGTGTGTGTGTGTGTGTGTGTGTGTGTGTGTGTGTGTATTTCAACTGATTGAAAGGACATGGAGGGTTTTAGTGGGCTGCACTGTACAGACATGACAGCAGCAAGATGAAGTATATTTCTGGGTCATTATGTATGTATTTATTCATTCAGTGGGTCACAAGTAGACATCTATGGTGCAGAAAGTCATGCAAGTGGCTGTAATTGACAGTGGTGTGCATGTGTGTGTGTGTGTGTATGTGTGTGTGTGTGTGTGTGTGTGTGTGTGTGTGTCTGTCTGTGTGTGTGTGTGTCATTATACACTGCAAAACATTTATAAAACTATGATAAGCTGGGGGGTGCAGAGCTATGAAAAATGCAGTATGTTTTATGCAAAAAAAATGGAAAAAATTATAGGCATTATTTTGTTCAGGAAGAAAATCAGTTTTGGTATGTTGCTATAACTGAATATTTTGTGGAAATAAAATGAGCAAAATACTTTTTTCATTTTCTGGATAAAGGAAGAATCACATTAAAAAATGGCCCAAATGGGCAAGAAAATTTTAAGCTATGTGGTTTTGTGCTTTGAGCTTGGCAGTTCTAAATTGAGATGCCTTCTGTGTTTTTACTTATCTACAACATAAATGTGTGTGTAGTGAAAGATTCACAAGTATGAGGTGGACATATACAAATATCTAAAGTTTTAATTCTGCTAATTAAACTAGCTATGAGTGGTATATATAGCAAGTCAATGAAATAGGAATGTGTATCTTTTTACAGTGCAGTAAGGATATATTTTTCTGGACGGCTTTATAGGAGTGTATCCATTCAAACCACAAAGTTTCTAATTTTGTAGGTTGTACCTGGCAAAAGGGTAAATTTGTGGCCTCAGTGCCAGTGGTGGAAAGTTACACATATTCATATTTTGAGTGCTACAAATTTTACATCCTCTGCTATGATTTTTGATGTTCCCTGCTAGGATTTTGAAACATTGAAGGTAGAGAGTTAGGTTTCTCAGGCTTTTCCATTTATTCAATAATAAAAAGCCATTTTACAAGTAGACAAAACTAAAAAAATCCTTCATAAAATCTCTTCAAATAACTTTATGGCAACTTACCATTGCAGTTTTTTGATATATGAGGCAACAATTAAATCAGATGACGATTATAAAAATCTCAACATGCATTTACATAATTTTATCACTTTCCGCAAACATACCAGTACAACTGTACAGAAGTTTCTTGCATGTCTCATATTCACTTACAAGTTTACCAGCCATCTTATGCTAATTCTAGCTCAAGTTCACATTTATTAATATGTTTAATATAAGCATGAATATAAAATATTAAAAAATACACTGTCAGAACATCAATAAATGCATATACATACCATAAAACAGCTAACAAATAAAGCAAACTGTAAACAAAATAAAATCAAATTAAGAGAATAGGGTGCATGGTAAAATGCAATGTATATTAGGAGAAATAAATGGTCAAATCATAAAAGTAACTACTTATGAAGTGCTTTGACCCCCTCCCCCCTCAGATTGGGGAACTCTCTCAGCTACCTAGGAAGCATGAAAGATAAACGTTTCAAGTTGTATCAGTAGAAGTTCTAGCAGATTCTGGATGGCTAAGTACAGGGGAAATTCTATGGCTGATCACAAGAGAAAATCTTACAGGTGAGGGAACCAAGTCTTGGAGAGCCAAGTTATATAAGACTAGAACCTTATATAATCCCCTGATGTATATGTAGCCTGTGAAGATCCTGTAAAATAAGTCTAAATGGTGGTAATGAGATATCCAGTGAATCGCTGGATCATAGGTGTGCCAGAGGAAAAAAATAATTATGTTAATATCATTCCTTGAATACTTATTACAACTCTCTACATGTGGTAACCCCACAATATTTCCATAATCCAAAAAACATCAATAAATTCCTTCAGTTCATTATGTTAGCTGATCAACAAATTCACCAGAGCACTTTCTTTGACCTATATGCTAACAGTCATTGAAAAGGGCTCTTGCCTTTACATTACCACTTTTTCAAACTTCTCTTTTGCCTTCTGTCCATCTTTTGCTAACAAACTCATAAGTCACTTTTGCCAATGTTTCCTCAGGATGTACATTCCACTTCAAAAGTCCTGCAAAGACCCTATTTCCCTCTGCATTATGGAAACATCATTCCCAAGAATGGATCTGCTAGTGTGCATTTTATTGCTACATACCTTTTCCTTTCCCACAGATTACAGCTCTTTTTTTTGAAAAGCACCATAAGAACATCTTTTTAAAACAACGCAGGGCAGATGTTTTACTTCTTCAGTAGTACAGACCCATCCCTTTTCCAAAAGACCTAACTGCACACCACTCCTTACCTTATCCCACTCTCTGACTCTTTCAGTCCATCTATAGTAATTTCCCCTTTGCTTTTTGTACTTCTCTCCCTCTGTCCGTCCCCATCTGCAGTTATAATGCTTAGTATATTCCTTACTTCTGTTTGTTTAAATTGCACTATTAACACAGTCATATTACTTATAGTTACTGCTTTTTTATCTTAATTTGGACTTACTGAACTCTTCTTTCACTTGATGTATATCAACTTAACTCTACAGTAAAGTTTTTATGACATGCTTATTTTTCCACTTGGTAACTATATGTGCATTTGTATGACCTAGATTTATATTTGCATTTATATACAGAAAGGAGTTTCATTTGCCTTGTTGGTGGTTATTTGCCTTCAGCCTGCCCCATGACTAAAAAGGGTTTTGTGAACAATTCACCAACCTAGTTAACAAATTAAAAAGTAAAATAAATTGGGACTTCCAGGTTGGCTGCACATTGCATTTTTGAGTAAATTTGAGTAACTGGCTAGTGAGAGCACTATCTGGATGCCAGCAAAAAAGAAATTCAGAGAACCTGAAAGAAAATTGATCACAAAAGGTGAGGAAAAAACACTGACTCGGAAGAAATCTGCATCTGTTTAGCAAAAAGCAATACAAGCTACAGCTTTTGGTGCAATACATGACTTCCAGTAACCTAGAGGAAAAAATAAGTCAAATCTACACAGAGCTGATTAAAGTAAATGAAACACTGAAGGAATATATCAACTCAAATAACAAAAGGTTGGAAAAAATGGAAGAAGCTTTAAACAAATATTCAGATGAGGTGATAAAACTACAAAAAGGGTCTATATCAAAATTCTGAACATGTAAAATGCTAAACGTCAAAACATCGAACCCAAAACATTGAATGTTGAAAATAGCGAAGCCCCAGAACATCAAAATCTTACCTAGGGGTAAGAATTCAGTGGGTCTTTCCATGACTTCACTATTTCTTCCACTGTGGTGCAAGAGTTATGGACCTTAGAGTTAGGGTGCGGGTTAAGGAAAGTGGATAGTAATGTATGTATGGTGTGGTGTAGGTTGTGTTTTGTTAACAGTATGTGTGTGTATTTATTGCTTTGTTTGTGTATAGTTTCGTAGGGTATGTTTGCGATAGTTACGGACCTTAGGGTTAGGGTGTGGGTTAAGGTAAGTGGATAGTTAGTAATGTATGTATGGTTTAGTGTGGGGTTGGGTTTTGTTAAATGTATGTGTGTGGTTTATTTATTTTGGTGTGCTTGTGTGTATGTTTCTCGGAACAGCAAATTTTTTCCCTGGGAAAAAAATCACTATTCTTAGCGTTTGATCTTTTCAATATTCGAAATTCCAAGTTTGAACATATGGTGTTCGACATTTTGAAATTTTAAATATATGATATAGACCCTACAAAAATCAGAGGCTGAAATGAAGAAAATACTGGCTAAATATGAGACTGCTCAAGAAGATATGTTTTAAAAACTAACAGAGTTAGAGCAGAGAGCATGTAGGCAAAACCTGATATTTTCTGCTGTACCAGAGAAGCTGGAAGGAACAGACTGTATTAATTTTATGAAAACACAAATAAGCAACTGGACTGGTATTCCACATCAGGAGTTGTTAATTTGAAAGGGCGCAAGCCAAACCTGCCCATGGGAAAGCAACCTAAAATGTTACTAGTAAATATGCAAACCAACCAGTAGAAGGAGTTGATTCTGACAAAACTGTGTCAGAAGGACAAAGTATTAAAAGTGGGAAAGAGCAGAATATTTGTGAAAAATGATTACTCACTGTACACCAGGCAGAAGAGAAGTAAATGTATTCCACTAATCAGGGAATGGTAAGAAGCAGGCATGAGATTCAAGTTGCTGTACCCAGCTATTTTCAGAATATTTTTTCCTGGAGAAAGAAAATCATTTTTTTGATGCAGAACATGCTAAGAAAGAAATAAAAAAGTTTGTACAAGAAAAAGTGAGCTGTGAAGCAGAAAGAGATTCTTCTTCTTGTTCTTCTGGTAATAAAGTCCATGGAGAGACTGTGCCAATGAATTCTTTTCAATGTTTCAACAGAAAATGCTTGAGAGACAGAAAAAAAACACAGGAGTTTACTAGAATTACTGTGTGAACATTGGAAATGAAGCAGAGACTGGATTTGTGATATGGAGATCAACATGAATAAAACCAGCAACTCAGGTATTGGCAAATAGATGTGGGATTACAAAGCATTACTTATATTTGTGAAACATGACAGAACAAAAAAACTTGGAAATATTGGAGTTTTTTTACTTTGTTAAATTTGTAGGGGACTCTAAAGCATATGCCCTACTACATATCATTAATGTTTGGAAGGAAATATAGGACAGGAGAAGAAGAAGGGAAGAGTTAACTGTAAGTAAAACAAAATTTTGTCCTTAACAGTAATATTGTTATAATGGATGATATAATATGCATGCTATAAAGTAAAGCTTTCTCAACTTTTTTCTTTACTGCTGCAAAGATTTCTCACTTATAGGTTCATAGAAATTCATAGATTAGTACTAAGCTAACTGCCCTTGTGAGCCATTTAAGCCCAGGCAATTATCCCTTGTGAGACTCAAACCCTGCACCTTGTGTTTGTAATGCAAACACCTTAACCATTAGGCCACCCTCCTACATTCAAGTATAATGGGGATACTAAAGTAAACAGGTGCTCCTGTTTTTTCCCTTCTTCTCTCTTTCTCCTTGTTCAGTTTTAAGAAATGTAGGCACTGCAGTATGCGAAGAAAAAGTCTGTTCAAAAGAGCATGATACAAGAAAAAAAATGCTGTGCTTTTTCCTCACTCTTGCATTGGAAATGACTGGATTAAGGCCCTTGGCTTGATCTAGTAACATGTTTTAAGAAAAAAGTAAACAAAAAAGAACATTTAATATAATAAAAAGTTCTCCCTTAGCAAATAAATGAGTGCTTGTTGAAGCAACTGTGTATCTAGTTCTCATGTCTCCATGGAGACAATCTGATAAAGAGCAATAAAAGCAGAATACTTATTTCTTTCAAATGGCTTTCTTTCAGTGTCCAGGAGACAATGTTTTCTGAAAGCATGCCCATTCTGGGAGAATAATGAATATAAGACAAAACTAGACAGCACATAGTAGAAGCACAGGCTGTACCATGTGTATTAGCATGGATTACCTTCATTTTAGGGTAATCTAAGTCTGTGAATGTGGCTGTCACTCTGGGATAATTGTTCCATTTAGGAGGGTGAAACTTCAGTATTTGAAGATGTACATAGTTTTGTGTGTTAGTATTACGTTAATTGGGTTTTAGGGGTGTTTTGGGGATGTTTGTTTTTTGTTTGATGGCTTTCAATAAAAATGTCAGATGTGACACAGGTTCAAATGGATATGATAACAACACCTGTATAAAAGATCAACCTGCCAAACACTAGTGTATGCATGTAACACAAAAGCTGGAACTAGACTAACAAAAAAGCTGTTACACATAAACAGTGGGAGTAATAACTTTTTAACAAAATGACACTTATATTTTCTATAAATGTAAATAGTCTCACAGATATATACAAAAAAGAAGGAGTAGTCAGCAATATTAAAAATGTAGAGTGCAAATAACTATGCTTCAGGGGATGCATTTGGAAATAAATGAGCATGTTAATTTGATGAAAAAGATTTTCTGGATGATAATTCAACAGAATACCTGTGACAAAAAAGAGGAGTACTTACATTAATTGAATCAGGAGCTCCAATAGTGATAGAACAGAATAAAAAAAAAGGAAAATCAATTAAAAAATAAAATGCACTGCAGGAGCTCTTCCAGAAGCATAAATAACTGCACTACTTCTGATAAAATTCAGATAGGAAATTCCCCTGGTAAAAAGCCTAATACAGTAGATAAATGTCCATATATTTTTTGCTAAATATCATTACAATATCTTGCTCCATGATTAAACTGCTTTGGTTCTTGCTTACCAGCTTAACATTAAGTGATCACTGGTAAGTGTACTTTACCTAGCTGTGGAAGGAATGTTCTAAAAATGCCTAGGAAGAATGTGTGTGATGTATTTTATATTGCTGTTCATGTACAAGCTACTATAACTGTGCAAGTAGGTCTGTGCATATGTACTTGGAATTCACTTTATCATGCCAAGCTTCTCACATGCTTAACAGCTTTGAATATTTTGCTAATTTATTGTAATTTCAAAACACAGTTTGAAATATAAACATATTTTATATATATATAGTCATAAGCAAGCAAAATCTGACCAACAGGCTTAATTTTATATTTTGAATATATCATCAGTGTGCATGCAGATTAACTTGTATTAGCTGACAATTTCAGTGCTTTAAATGTTGATTCTTCAAACGATTGTATTCTACAATATTACATTACAATAATGACTCAATTATGCCTTCCCTTATACCCCAATCCTCCTTCTAAATGCTATTCTGCATGCATTATTCCAACAAATTCCATTTATTTCTATGTAAGTACTTATTCTCCTTTCTGAAGATCCCGACTCCATTTTTATCTCCTTTAAAATATTTAGAACTTCAGTTACAATTAGTTTCGATTTTGATTTCTATTTTCTAATAATTGCTCTTTTGGCAGGCAATAGCATTACACTTAACAAGGCTTTACTGTGTGCATGCAGTTCAAATCCCATATCCCAGCTCAAAATAATAATTTTCTTAATTATAACCATTTCTGACAGAGTACTCTGACGGGAATTTTTAAAATCTGCCAACTGATTGCACTCTCAAAAAACATGTTCCCAATTATCCCTCTTTTTCTATCACAACTTCACCATTTGCAATATACCTGTGGAAAAATTCTCTAAAATCTGATTGGGGTATAGAAATTTTAAGCCTTCTGGACTTTGGTGTATACTTAGGAGCCATACAAATGTCCTCATATTGTTCATTTGAAAATTGCCTTTCCAGTTTCTCTTTCTGTTTTCTAACCTCCTTTGACTAATTCTTATAGTTATCATGCAATATTTTATATGTCCTACTAATTATCCCTATTTAACAGCAGCTTCTGTTCTAGGATCAGCTAAGCACTGCACCAGGACTGACCTTTTTCTTCTCCCCATTTTTCATACCTCATGGCTTTTTTATTTATGTCAAGTTTTAGCTCCAAACGTATATTTTACACCATTGTCAGTCTCATCTTTATTTTTATGGACATACAGTTATTTAGAGGGTCCTTTGAATCATATATTTGTAGTTTAGCTTACTCTGTATACATCTACTACATTATCTAGTATTAGATCTGATTTTCCCAGCGGTCTCTCTCTCTCTCTCTCTCTCTCTCATTTGGTCACTTTGTTTAAAGCTGCACATGATTCTATCTCCTATTAGTAAATCATGCAAGTCACAAAACACTCAATCATTATCCCTTTTTAACAAAACTGCATAAACATGTATTGTTTCTTGCACTTTTTTATTTTCAGTAAAGGATAAATGCATTACAGAAATTTCTTTGGATCTTAGAGTGATTGAAGTTTCTGTCTCAGAACTGCTAGCTTGCCTTTTTACTCCTCTTTGAAGCTGAACATGTCAAATTCCCTTGTAGGTTCTTCAATTGTGATATGTAGGAAAATCAAATGATTTATTTTCTGTGGTTTCTCTACAATTCCACTGCAGTGTGATAAATCTCAAATGTCTGGATCCAGTGCTTCCAGTTTTCTTACCAGTCATCACACATCTTCAGAGACACTGGTGGTCATAGTGAAGACACTGGCTGGGATTCAGAAAGACTGACTGTGAGGGGGAAGCTTAAAGTACCTCTTTTCCTCCTCATAGTAAGCATTTACAATTCCTAGACTCCCCAACTACTGAAATTCTCACTAGTGGGGGACCTCTGAGCATAGGGCAGCTATGAGGTTAGAGCTGCATGATAATGTGGGAATCTAGGGGGAGTGCTTAATCTTAATTGACCATGTGCACTCCTTTGGAAATACCAGCAGCTCCCAATTTATGCTATTGAGTGATTCACAAAATCACTTGGTAGTATAACATTTCACTATTGGAGAAAAATCTAAATGCTGTTAAACAGTGGTGATCACCCATTCACTATTGTGGAATCAGCGATGGCTCAGATACATTTAATGATGGTGTGGGGATGGTATATGCGTTTGATACATGTCAAATTTGTTGCACACTCTCTCTGTCTCTCTGTCTTTTGTATGCGTAGAGATACATTTGTGCTTGTCTCTAGGTAACAGAATGAAGCAGCACAAGTGTGTGTGTGTGTGTGTGTGTGTGTGTGTGTGTGTGTGTGTGTGTGTGTGTGTGTCAGTGCGTGTGCGTGTGTGTGTGTCTGTGTGTGTATGTGTCTGTATTTGTATGTCTTGATGGTTGTACTAGGAAAGGCAAGGTAGGGACGCGAGAATCTGGATGTGTCTGTTTGGTGGAGCGAGTGTGTAGTTGAGTAGGTATTTCCATGATGGTGATCAGATACTTGGGTGGGGCATTATTTATTGAAGGATGGAAGAGTGAGTGTGTGTCCGCGTGCATTTGTGTGTCTTGAGCACACACATGCACGGCTTTCTGAATGTGTGCATGTGAGTGTAGAGGGGTGCCTTTGCCAGTGAAATGCATTGTTTGCTAGGGAGGACACTACTGCTGAGAGGTCTGTCAGTACTGATGTTTACTAAAGTATGACTCAGAAACATTATAATGAATTGATAATGAGGTCTTTCTTACTGTGGCCACATCTGTCTCTGAATTGCATTTTCTTACTGTTGTGGAAATTGACCTACCTGTGGTGGTCTGTTAGAGTTGTGAACCTGTTTCTACTAACAAGTACAGCAGTGCAAAAGCTTAAAAAATATATTCGCTCAACAGCTTCTCTAGACAATGCATGAAAAATGTGAATGCAAGATGTGTTTGGCAATTATTTTGCTATAATGTGAGAAATGAAAGACTCTGTGCAATTATTTTGTTGAAATACAGACTTCTCCTCAGGACTGACATGACTAGTTATCAGAGGGTATAGGGTAATGATCACTGTCCTTCTTAAAGTCACAGAATGGATGCTAAGACCACCTTCTTAGCTGTCATTAATTCCACTTTTTTTCTGACCCCCTGTACTATATATACTTTGTCAATTATAATTATGACTGGTTAGAACTGGAGGGACAAAGGTATGAAGTGCACTTTTACCAATAGCTTTATTCCAATGGCTCTGAATACCAACAGTCACATGACACCCAGCTAAGAAAAGGTAACACCCACAGTTAAAGTGGTACGCACAGTATCCTACAGTTAGGGCTGTTGTGATAATATCAGGCCATTAATAATAAATATAAAACAAACAACAGAAATATCATCAATGAATATTAATACACATTATCCATTAGGTCAAGGACTGCAACACTTTAATATTGTATGCACTAAAAAAACACAGAAATGAAAAATCTACATTTTAACAGCAAAAATAAGGAACAATGAGGGACACCCTAGCAGAATATGGGACCACTGATCAAATATAAAGGCTATGAGTGAGTGGATTGATCCAGTACAAGCAGACCTCTCACCTCCTTTCAGATGCTACATAACCACATGAGCTCTGTAACCTGTCTACCACTAATGCACATGGAGATGTAAATGTAGAAACTAGCTGGGCATGCCAGCTTGCCTGTACGAAGAAACTGCAAGACACCAATGTTCAGTACTGAAAAATGTATGCAATTAAGTTTACTTCCTGAAACAAACAATGAAAGTAGCTGTACAATATTAAAGTGTATTTTACAAGGGAGCTTCATTCCCCTACATAATCTAATAACAATGATGTATCAACCTCCACACACCCTTATAAATGCTGCTCTAAGAGCACTGTACCGTGGAATAAGGGTAGTTCTCCAAATCACTGCAATCTCAGTTTTAGTATATACTCAAAACTACTCACTCTGCTGACATTTCTGAGTGTTGAACATCAGTGTGTTGAACTTCACCTTATTCCTGCACAGTTTATCCAATGTTCTACACGGGGTCAGGGTGTCGTGTCAACTCTCACCATGTCTGGATTCAGTGCCAATCCCCTACTTTCTTTGATAGTCACGTTTGACTCTCACAGGTCTTCCCTCACACAATCCATCCAACTGTTTACTGCATAGTTGATCAGTAGTTAATACAACTAAAAGACAGTGTGTTGCAATTTTGCCGTCCATTCATTTATGAGTGATTTTACTAATACAGAGTTCATTGGACAGGTTTGCAATAATCAGAGATGAGGCTGGGTGCTGTAAGCAAGATACATCTCTGTTCACTGGGCAGCAGACAAGATGGCTGCTTAAGTAGGAAATGACTTTAAATGGACTAAATATGACTGTGTATAACAAAAATGGACATATTTTAAGTTATAAAATGTGTAATGATCTTGGGGCATAAACAACTTACTTTTAATGATTATACAATAAGTTTTTCAAGTAACTGTCTACAAATTAATTCAAGGTAGCAGCTGTAAATTGCCTTCAAATGAATGTAATATTGGCTAAATATTACAACAGCCAGTATGTATACTGAATGTATAGGTTTACCTTAATTTGCTTCAGCTACAATTTGCTAATGTTGCTGTTTCTTGGAGCATTGTGGTTGAATGCATTATCTACACATAGTTTGTTTGCTTACTTATTACTCTAGAAATGTATTTAGGCTCAACATCTGTCTCTGTACTGACTTCCAAAATCGATGCATGGTGAAGAAACAGTGGTCATTGTTTTCATGTTTTAACAATTCTTATTCTTTTTCTGAGTTGCAGCAACCTAGAGTGTAAATATATAAGTAAACAATGGGGGAAAAACAGAAAAACACCCAGAGTGTGAATATATAAGAAAGAGGATGTAGAAGTGAATCCCTCAGAATGCATGGTGCAGGGAGATTTGCAAAAATACATGTTTACATGGTGTCTTGTTTGCATGACTGCTAATGATACACATGTTTAGCGGAAATACATTAGTCCAGAAATATACAAGTTATTTGCATAGAAATGCACAAGCAATCTTATTTAGAGCTGGATTATTTTAAATGAACATAGTAAATTTGAATTTATATCAAAACACAGTGAATATATATCTATTAGAAAATGGTGCTTACTTGTTAAATGTAGTTATTAATCATCAAATATGAAAATCAATAGACAGTGATCCTAAATAAAATGATTATTTAAAAAACTAAAATGTATTCAACAATTTTATTAGCAGTACACGTCTTATGTAATGATAACATATACAGTGGATATAAAAAGTTTACACACCCCTATTAAAATGCCAGTTTTTTGTGATATAAAAAAATGAGACCACAATAAATCATTTCAAAACTTTTCCCACCTTTAATGTGACCTATAACCTGTACAATTCAATTGAAAAACAAATCTGCTAGGGGAAAAAATAAAAAAATAAAAAACATACAATAAGCTGGTTGCATAAGTGTGCACACCCTTAAACTAATACTTTGTTAAAGCACCTTTTGATTTAATTACAGCATTCAGTCTTCTTGGGTACACACCTGCCATCAATTAAATACACTCTGATTAACCCCAAGTAAAGTTCAGCTGTCCTAGTAGGATTTTCCTGACATTTACTCAGTTGCCTGCTACAGCAGAAGCCATGGTTTGCAGAGAGCTTACAAATCATCAAAGGGATCTCATTGTTGAAAGGTATCAGTCAGGAGAAGGGTACAAAAAAATTTCCACAGCATTGGATATACCATGGAACACAGTGAAGACAGTCATCAAAAAGTGGAGAAAATATGGGACAACAGTGACGTTGCAAAGCACTGGACTTCCCTTCAAAATTGATGAAAAGACAAGATGATAACTGGTCAGGGAGGCTACCAAGAGACTTACAGCAACACTGAAGGAGCTGCAGGAATGTCTGGCAAGTACTATTTGTGTACTACATGTGACAACAATCTCCCGTATTCTCCATATGTCTGGGCTATGGTGTAGGGTTGCAAGACAGAAGCCTTATCTTACACAGAAAAACATCAAGGCCCAGCTAAAATTTGCAAAACAATACATTGTCTCCCAAAAGGATGTGGGAAAATGAGTTATGGTCTGATGAGACCAAGGTTGAACTTTTTGGCCACAATTCCAAAAGGTACGTTTGGCACAAAAACAACACTTCGCATCACCAAAAGAACACCATCCCCACAGTGAAGCATGGTGGTGGCAGTATCATGCTTTGGGGTTGCTTTTCTTCAGCTGGAACTGGGGCTTTAGTCAAGGTGGAGGGAATTATGAACAGTTCCAAGTACCAGTCACTTTTGGCCCAAAACCTTCAGGCATCTGCTAGAAGGATGAAAATGAAGATGAATTTCACCTTTCAACTCAACTATGACCCCAAGCATACATCCAAATCAACAAAAGAATGACTTCATCAGAAGAAAATTAAAGTTTTAGAATGGCCCAACCAGAGCCCAGACCTAAATCCAATAGAAAATCTGTGGAGTGACCTGAAGAGGGCTGTGCACAAGAGATGCTCTCACAATCTGACAGATTTAGAGCACTTTTGCAAGGAAGAGTGGGCAAATTCTGCCAAGTCAAGATGTGCCATGCTGATTGACTCCTACCCAAGAAGACTGAATGCTGTAATTAAATCAATAGGTGCTTCAACAAGGTATTAGTTTAAGGGGTGTGCGCACTTATGCAACCAGCTTATTGTACGTTTTTTATTTTTATATTTTTCCCCAGCAGATTTGTTTGTTTTTCAATTGAGTTGTACAGGTTATAGGTCACATTAAAGGTGGGAAAAGTTTTGAAATGATTTATTGTGGTCTCATTTTTTAATATCACAAAAAGCTGGCATTTTAACAGGGGTGTGTAAACTTTTTATATCCGCTGTAGTATCTACTGCTTTAAAATAGGCAGTTTAATGACTGAATGCCGAACAAACTGAATAGAAAGAATTTTTGGAAAATAGTGAATGTTTTTAAAGCAATGTGAATCATTTTTTTTACATATTGCTGCATATGATTGTGCAAATGTATTTTGCATGAATAATATCTATTTAAACAATCAAAAGGCAGACTCAGTGTTTTCACAGTGCTAATAGAGTTTATGTATTGTATAAAAGTAAAACAAAGCAATTTCTAAATACTAGTGGATGTTCCTTGTGTGAAATGATCTCACGTGAACTGTGGCTGCTTAAAGAAAGTGACCCATTACTGTCTGAAATAAAATAATAAATGTTATCAGTTGTGTAAAAACAAAGCAACACTTTTCACACATCATATGAATTAGATTTTGCATGAAGATATTTAAAGTGATTGTTTAAAAAAAATGGCACAATAAGTGTTTTGAATCAAGAGTAGACTTTATGTGTGTGTATGTGCGTGTGTGTGTGTGTGTGTGTGTGTGTGTGTGTGTGTGTGTGTGTGTGTGTGTGTGTGTGTGTGTGTGTTGGTGCACAAATTATAGTAGTCAGTGATGGCACATGAACAGACAGTTCTGAAATGACTGAGCATGCTGAACATATCACTGGGTCTGATGCAATCAAGGAAGGCTGGATAATGGAGTGCAGTTACATAATATTTCAAATCATATTCCACCTTGTGACCCAGTAGCTTCCAGAATATATAGACTGTTGCATTGGTAAGTAACAGAAACTAAGTTATTATAAAAAAAAATATTTAGATCAATTGATGAGATATTATAGAGGAATTTGAATTCAAAACTTATAAGACCAGAAGAGCATTTAGGATTTTAAATAAATTGTATGAGGCATAGATATATTTTGTAAGCCGTAGAATAAATTACCTGAGTAGTGCCAGACTGTAGAAAGAATGCAAGATCCCCGAGAGACATATTTGTATGACATATTTTTTAAAGACCTGCAAAATAATTACTTTTGAAGGGAGATCTGATACTTGAGTAAGCACTAAACAAAGTAATATGAAAGACAAGTATTGCCAAAAGCAACCTAGAGATGCAATGAGATGTGGCTGAATGTGCTGCTTTTGACTGTCCTAAAAAATGAGGATTGTTTTGTGTAACAGTCACATGAAGCAGATTTGTACTGCTATAAAAATGTAGAACATGACATAATAAAAGTGTCACACTAATAGAATGGACAAGTAGAAGTGCAACATGAATGACTCTGGCAAGCATTAAAACCAATATGTGTATAAAAATAGTGAACAAGAAAATGAAAGGGATCTGAAAAAAATAGAAGGAAACACAAAATAATGGTATGAAGTAATATATTTGCAGCTATACAATATGACCAGAAAAATGAAAAAAAAAGAATGTTTGGAATAATTTTGGAATATGAATGAAAATATATTGTCGAATAACTATCATGGCCATGGGGTCACCAGTGGGGGCAAGTTTTGCAAGCTTGGTAATGGCCCACTGGGAAACCAATTTTGTCTTCCAGAGTCAATGAAAGGAGAAAATTACCTTTTATACAAGATTCTTGGATGACATTTTTATACTAATTAATGGTGATAGAAATACAGCTGATAACCTAGTAGAATACTATAACACAACAAGTTATTTTTTAAAGTTCACTAGAAACTACCAAGAACAAAAAATTCACTTTCTAGATGTAGAACTCTGCAAGAACAACCAAGAAGCTAGATATGTGGCAAAGATTTATAGGAAAGACACCTACTCAAATTCATTTTTGCACTTTACCAGTTCTCACCCGTTGCACCAGAAAAAAATCAGTGGTTAAAGGGCAACTGGTACGTGCAGCAAGAATGGTTAGTACAGGAAAGGACTTTGAGGAAGAATGTAATTTACTTTATGAAATGTTTAGACATAGAAGTTACCCTGCACGTTTTCTGTCAAAGTAAAAAGAAATTTGGGCATTTACAAACCAATTTTGGACAACTATGTAGTAACTACAACAAGTACGATGGGCACTACAGTTATAGAAACTTTAATGGATAAAAGGTCACCCACAGCATTGATTGAACATGGAGCAGACAACCGAAAAAGATTTTCTCTTTCATTTATTCTCACATACACCCCTGTAGCTGGAGATATTCAGAACACAGTAAGGAAGTACTGGTCTTTTCTGACAATAGACAATGACTTATTTAATAAAATAGGAGAACTTCCTACTATTACTTTAAGAAGTGGTACTAACTTAAAACAGTTGTTGGAAACACCTTATAGAACTACAAAGAGTAATGCAGGTACACATAAATGTGGAACATGTAAATATTGCTATTATGTGGACAGTGAGAATCATTTTATTATTAGGAAAGAGAAATTTAACATTCGAGAAATATACAATTGCAACACAAAATTAGTTGTTTACCTGGCACAATGTGACCAATGCCCAGCATTTTATGTCGGTAAAACCAACCGCCGACTGAGAGACAGAATTTATGAACATCTATACGCAATTAAAAAGAAGAGAATGGAAAACGCACTAGCTAGACATTGTGAAGGGAATGTGGGACATAACTTTAAATTCAAGATTATCTCACATTTTAGCCAGGCTATAGAGTATAAGAAATACATAGATGACAGTATAATTAAATTACTGTTGGAGAGAAGTGAACTTAACTGGCAGTTGCGTTTAGAGGCCAATAAGGAGCCAGGACTTAATGAAACATGCTCTATAGCATGTATATTGAAATTAAAGAGTCTGTTTAGATAAAAGAGAAGGGCAACTTATTGGGTACTTCATTGTCTGGCTAGGAAAACAACTTGCAACATGGGCGTATCTTTGCTTTATTGTGTCTTCAATATTATACTTAAAAACCATTGGGTACAATGGTAGGTTTTTATAGTTTATTTTTCATTTAGTTTTAATAGTTTACCACTACTTATTGATTTAATTATTTTTATTTTTATTTTTACTTAGATAATGTAAAAGTAGCTTTTTAATATGTTAGGGTAACCTTTCTAGTATAATACAGGTTTATTTATATAAAGAAAATACTTATGTAAAGAATATATTTTAACAAAAAATGTTAGTTTTATTAAGATTTACAGAGAATCCCATGTATAGTAGGGTTACTGTTGGTATATTTAATAATAACATTTCAATAAGTAAATAAGGAGTGTGGTTAGTTTGATAACGTAAGGAAGTACAAAAGCATTCTTAATTTATGAGTATATACCCTTAGGGTAAATATATGAAAGTAAAACACGGATAATAACATATGATTATTAAGACAACTGTATGTCTGATTTGAACATCTGAATTAGTAAAGATCACTTACGAGTAAACTACAAAGATAACAACAGATTAAGTGAAATAGGGGTAGTTGATTTAACCACGAGGAATGGAGTAGAGTTATGTGTTTTATTATACATATTACATAAATAAAATAATAAAAAAGTAAATACGTAAAAATACCAACAAGAAATACCATATATAGATAGAAGCCTGTCAGAACACTAGTTGACAAGCAGACATAATTACTTACGTCTACGGGTTATTTTGTGATGAACTTTAAGACCTTGTATTTATGACTGGACCGCGTAAAGGGGATTCATTTGAGGAAGATAGTGAATTTTCGACTATAAATAAATAAATAAGTACAACAGAAAGACAGTCCCCGGGATTCATGAAGCTCGGCGCAAGGCCGGCGTAAGGCCTGCGCCGGCGGTGCATGGAATATCCGGCGCAGTAGCGCCATATACATATTAATGAGAGTGCACCGGAATCACAGACACGTGCGTAGTGTACGTGAGCGAGCCCAGGTAGGATGCGTCTGGAGGCGTGTCTAAGCCGGCATGAGGTGAGCAACCTAATGTGCTGACAGCCACGGTCCGCCCACAATAGTAATGGCAGCAGCCAGGTCCCGTGCAGAATGAAACGCACGTACAGTACGCAACATAGTCCCCGTTCCAAATTAACAGAGAAGCAAATAGAAGCCACCAAGGCATAAGTGTACCCGTTCAAGGAGCAAAGGATACACATAAGACCGCCTCCGTCCCGCAATGCACTGTCAGTGTTTACACTCAGAGAAGGTGTACAGTCAAGATGTCAGCACGCCGCACCGACATAGGAGCAGCGACTAAGGTCACCACCTGTCCCACTTTGTTTGGGGCAGTCTCTCCATGGACAGTTGTGTCCCGAAAAAACGTATTAGAAATGGCTGATGTGCTACGATTGTAGGACACAATGATATCCCGTATGTAATGTAATGGTAGCATGAATTGGTTATTTCTGTAACAGAAATACCGAAATGACACAATAAACAGAATAAGCAAGGAAATTGCCACAATAATAAGCAAATTATTTAGGCAAACAAGTGAATTTCCATGCTATATAGTGACCGTTTGTATGTGTCGGCCTGTAAAGGCAGATGTGAGTCCCGGAAATATCCCAGATCGGAAAATGGAAAAGGTGGAAACCCCAGCAGCGACATGGGCATGGTCACCAGGGTTACCTGCTGTCCCAAGAT